>NC_084638.1:16713052-16960552 GCF_033978795.1 Nerophis ophidion
CATGATAGAAACAGAAGAAGGCTGAAACAGTACTATCGTATACTGGCTCGCACTCTCATGAAGATGGCAGACATGATTTGATACATACTGGTTTGTTATATCTGTTCCATTCGAATTATTTTTTCTTTTTTTTCTTTAGAGAAATATAATGGGTGTAGTTCCATCTGAATTAGATGTAGTTATTGAAGAAGATGAAGACGTTTGTAATCATCATTTAGATCCAAACAACCAGATAGAATGGGAACCAAACAATGATCCGTCTTTGCAAGATGATATTAATGTGTTAAATTCAAACACAAACACACAAGCCTCTACACAGCATCACGAGGTGTTGGGAGGGGCGACACCCTCGGGGGAATGTTTGGATTTTTCGGAGGTGGTGGGGGTCATGCAGAACCAACCGTCAACGGCTGACCAATCAATTTCAAATGAGACCCAGAGGGGTGATGGGGTAAATGTCTTGAGGAGGGAAACATTCAACAATATACAACTATCCAGCGTTTTAACTTTTCCTCAAAACAACGATGTAACAGATTACGCCACATTTTACCGCGGAGTCTTGGGGAGCCTTAAAAAGCTGACACAGATGGTAACTAAGGAAGCTAGACCCGGCGATATCATTCAATTGGAGTTATCCGGTGAAAGTGCAAATCAACACACTTCATTTACATTTCGAAACGATGCCGGGGCTGTGATGAATGCTTTTCAAGATGTGTTAGATCTGTTGGTACAATCAAACGTTGAAATATTGAACGATGAAGAAATACAGGTGATGGTCCAGGTGATACATAACCCTCGAGGTGGTGTAAGAAGAAAAATCGAAACCCTTTTGGAACATGAAATCCACAGAAAAAAAGCTCGTTATCTTTACAATCCATTAAACTCGAATAATCAACTATGTTTTGCCATTAGCCTAGCAAGTCTGTTACATCCTGAATTTACAGATAGCCAGGCTGTGGCGGAGACTGAAAAAATACAGAGAAAAGCGGGCTTAGACGAACAGACTTCCGTCACTTTCAGTCATATTCGTGAATTTGAAAAAGTGGTACGTCGTAAAATTGTCATACTGTACAGAGAAGAGGGCCAACGACCCCTCTCACGGTTCGAGACGGATTACCCAAAATCAGAAAATCCGTTGTATCTGTATTTATCTCAGAATCATTACAGCGGTATCATTAACATTAAAGGTTTTTTGTCAAAACCGCACGTTTGTCACTACTGTTACCAAGGGTACGACAAACCCGACAGACACAAATGCGACGGCTATTGCTTGGTCTGTACACAAAACGGGTGTGTAAAAATAGAGGGGAAAACTGTGCTTTGCAGGGATTGCAACATGTGGTGTCGTTCTCCTGCATGTCTCCTCAGACACAGGGTAAAACACCGGGTTATGGAAAAACTCGTCAGCAACTGCGATCGGCGAAAGAAATGCCTTAAATGCAACCTATTTTACGATGTACCTGTGGCTACAGGTATCGCTAAACACACGTGCCCTAAGTTAAAATGTCAAATATGTAAAGAAGAGCTACCTCGCAGTGACTCAGAGACACCTGAAACACGACATCTTTGCTATATACAACCCCAACCACGTGAAGTAAACCACAATGATAATATCATATTCTATGATTTTGAGACGTTTGTCGATGACAATCACACTCACATTCCCTTTCTAGTCTGTACCAAGACGCTGCAAGGAGAAGAGTGGTGTGCTTTTGGACTGGATTGTGTTACAGTTTTCCTCAATCATTTCAGGAAACCTCGTTATCTTAAATCTACATTTATAGCCCACAATTCGAGAGGATTTGACGGTTACTTGATTCTGAGAGGCATGGTACGGCTGGGTATAGCACCCTTAATTATCATGCAGGGGAGTAAAGTTCTCTGTTTTAAAGACCCTGATTTTTTGCAAAAATACATTGACTCGCTTTCCTTCCTTACCATGCCGCTTAGCGCTATGCCAAAAGCGTTAGGACTCGGTGATTGCTGGTCCAAGGGGTATTTTCCTCACAAATTTAGTTCGGAGGAACATTTAAATTATGTCGGAAAATACCCCGCAATCAGCAATTACGGTGTAGAACGCATGACACCTGTTGAACGCACCAAGTTTGAGACGTGGTATCAAAATGAGAAAAGCGAGGTCTTTGATTTTCAAAAACAAGCGGTACACTACTGTAAAAACGACGTCAATGTTCTTCGTGAGGGTTGCATCAAATTTAGAGCCGAGTTTACGAGCGAGACGGGTGTTGACCCCTTCTCCCGTATCACCATAGCCTCGGCCTGCATGAAGGTGTTTGTGACTAATTTCCTCGAGCCGCGTTCTCTAGCCATACCTTCCCCGGATAACTACCGAGGGTTGTGTAAAAAATACTCACACACCAGCATCCAATGGTTAGAATGGGAGTCGCATCGTCGTGGTATTTTCATTCAGCATGCTTTAAACAAAGGCGAAAAACAGATGGGGGCATACTTTGTGGATGGGTTTGCTATAATCGGTGGCAAACCATTCGTCTGGGAATTTCAGGGGTGTTTTTATCACGGATGCCCGACGTGTTTCGAACCCGGTGCTGTATGCCCTTTGACAAACACACCGTTCGAGGAGTTGCACAAGGCTACCGAGAAAAAAATGAAAGCGTTAAAGCGTGACCACAAGGTCAACATCATCGTCATCAGAGAGCACGAGTGGAATGAAATGAAAAAATCAAATCCTAGGGTAATAGACTTTCTCAAAACACGCAATTACCCCGCACCTCTCATGCCTCGAGACGCTCTTTATGGAGGTAGGACAAGCGCCTTTTGCTTGAGGCACACGGCGGGTGAGAACCAGCGTGTATTGTATGAGGATGTCACCTCTCTCTACCCGTACGTCAACAGCGCATTTCCTTACCCCCTGGGTCATCCTGTCATCATCCACACGGATTTTGACGATGTTGGAAACTATTTCGGTCTGGTCAGAGCCGTTGTTCACCCTCCTCGAGGTCTCTATTTCCCTGTGCTACCCTACAGAACGGTCAAGGGTAAACTAGTGTTTACACTTTGCCGCACATGCGCAGAAAACAATAACCAGCAGGAACCCTGCGAACATGATGAGGAAGGAAGGGCATTGGCGGGAGTCTGGGTCACGCTCGAATTCAACAAAGCTTTACAGTTGGGATACAGAGTCGGTAAGATTACGGAGGTGTGGCACTTTGAAGAACGGAGCGAAACCGTTTTTACGGGTTATGTTCAAACTTTCCTAAAGGGTAAGCAAGAAGCTTCAGGGTATCCCAAAGAAGCCGTCGATGCAGAACGCAGGGAAAAGTACATTCGTGAATATCGTGAAAATCAGGGAATACAGCTGGATGCTGAAAAAATCGAACCCAACCCTGCCAAGAGACAAATGTCAAAACTCTGTTTAAACAGCCTTTGGGGAAAGTTTGCGGAGAGGTGCAATAGAACTCAGACCACCTTGGTGAGAAAAAGTGAAGTATTTTTCGACTTTGTATTTTCAGGAAAATATCAGGTTGAATATTTTTCCTTTCTCAACGAGCAAATTGCTATGGTGCAATGGCAATACAGTAAAAACAGCGTGGTGCTTCCCGGTAACACAAATAATGTATTTGTCGCTGCTTTTACCACCGCTTACGCACGTTTGAAAATGTACGGTTACCTAGAGGGGTTGCAAGAGAGAGTTCTTTACACAGACACCGATAGTTTAATCTACACGGTAAACGAGGGGGAAGTTTCTCTGGAGACGGGGTCCTATCTAGGCGATTTGACGGATGAGTTGGGAGGAGACAGCATTCACGAATTCGTCTCCGCCGGTCCAAAGAGTTATGCCTACCAAACCCTGCAGGGTAAAAAAACTGTGCTGCGTGCCAAAGGAATCACTCAAACCCGCGAGTGTTGTGAGAGGGTCAACTTTGACAGCGTTAAAGATTTGGTGGAGGGCTATCTGGAGGAAGACAAAACAGGTGCGATCTACACCCCTCATCACCAAATTGTTCGTGATAAAAGGGGGTTCCTTTTAAATAACTCGTCTTTCGAAAAAAAGTTTCGAGTGGTGTATGACAAAAGACGTCTCTTTCCCGACGGGAAAACTTTACCTTTCGGGTATTAGAGAGGAAATGGAAAAAATGGAACGAGTAGACTTTGATCCCAGATTTCATACACCTTTTTCATGCCTGGTTGTAGGACCTAGTGGTTGCGGAAAGACTTTTTTTGTAAAATGTGTATTGGAAAATTGTGAACACGTCATGAATTCTGTACCCGACAACATTGTGTGGATTTATACATCTTTCCAACCCATGTATGCTGAATTAAAAAAGATGAATAAAAAAATAAAATTTGTTGAAGGACTGCCTGATTCCTTTGAAGATGAAAACTTGTTTCCGGACGATCAGACCCATTTGGTGATTTTGGACGATGTTATTTTTCAAGCCTCAAATCACCCCGAAGTGGTTAAAATTTTCACGCAGTATAGACATCATAGAAATATGAGCGTTATGATGCTGACCCAGAATGTTTTTCATCAGGGAAAATTTTCACGCACCATTAGCTTAAACTGTAATTATATGATACTGTTTAAGAATCCGCGGGACAGATTGCAGATTAACGTGTTGGCACAGCAAATGTTCCCCGCACAAAAAAGTTTTTTCTTGGAAAGTTTTGCGGATGCTACTTTGGATGCTCATGGCTATTTATTGGTCGACCTGACACCTTTCTGTCCAGAACAATACAGAGTGAGGTCGGGCGTGCTTCCGCACCAGTGGCCCGTTGTCTACGTGCCAAAAACATAATGTCAAAGCGTGTAAAGAGGAACGGTCCCATGTTAAAAGCTCTGTACCATGCCACACCACAAAAACGTCGAGATATTCTGAGTCACGGCTCACCAGACTTTATCCAGACGCTGTGTGAAATTGCTTTAAACATTCTGAAGGGTAATGTGCCCTTATCACCGTCTCAATTTGCTCAGCTTAAAAAACAAAAGAAAATCATCCGACTGCTGGCTGATAAAAGGACTGGACTGAAACGCAAACGCCAGACTCTGATGAAACAGTCGGGCGGTTTTCTTCTACCCTTACTGGCCACCGTCGTACCGTTTATAGGGAATCTTATCGGTGGATTGAGCGGAAAAGGTTGAAGATGAAAAAGGCTCAAAAATTGTTTCTCCTATCCCCCCAACAATTAAATCGTCTGACTCGCCCGGAGCCGACCATCAGAGACTCGGCGGAGGATGATCTAGATGTTAAAATGAGAGCCGTCTTAAACGAACCCGGAATGAATCCTCATGAAAGAATAAAAATATACGATACCCTGCTGCAGAGATATCTCGGCCTGTTGAAGCAGGGGCAACGGGAGGAGAAAAGGATGACTCTGACTTTACACAAGGATTTGCGGGGTGAACCATGGAATGACTCTGAGGATAAACCGGAGGATAAACCAGAGGATAAACCGATGGATAAACCGGAGGATAAACCTCGGAATACTGGCGGGGGGTCAAAGGATGTCACGATGATCGAAGTTCTGAAAATCCTCCCCCGACGCGACCGTAACAACGCCGAGTACATTATGAAAAAATTATCCGAGAATGATAAGGGGTGGACCTCTAAAGGAGAGTTTGTTCAAAACGGTACACCGGTGCAGGGATCTCATATGATCGATTTACTGAAACACCTGATGCAACGGTCCAAAAATCCACAGACCCGCACGCCTGAGGGTTGGAGAAAATTTTTAACAGCGTTGACGGAGCTAAATGTCCCCACATCGACCATTCATAACCCCAGAGCACGAGATCAATACAGATGTCTGAAAGCGGATGGAGAGTTTGAATCAGAATGGGTGGAAAAAGAAACATTTCTATCCCCCGAGAGGAAAAGAAGAGGTAGAAAAGTGACATTGTCCCCACATTGGTTAAACCTTGAATGAATGATGACAAAACTCTTGTTTCAATAAAATGTTTTTTTATTCATCAAACGCAGTGTGTACAGCATTTTCATTTCAACGGTTCAAAAAAGTTTCTAAACAACAGACGTCTTGTACGCCACAACGACTACTATTATTCTTATTCGTGCTAGTACAACATTGAATTTTTTTAACCAGGGTATATGCTTCAAGATCATTTTTTACTACATCATCTGTGTATAAAGACAAAACTTGTTCAAAAGACAGTCCGCAAAATCGATGGTGCAGATAATAAACGCAGTGTTGACCGCACACTGTGGACAAAGGGTGTTGAAGCTGTAGGTTGTGGTACAATATACGGTCAGAACGATTTTCCAAAAAGTTCAAGATGCTCCGAGGGTAGTAATCAAAATCGGGAGAAAATCCATAAGAATCAAAAAAAGTGGCGGTCCCATCTTCCTCCAGAGTCATCGATAACCAGTGCTCCCCCGGTCGATGTCCTTCGTGGGTGTTGACGATAAAGTAGGAGGGTGGGGTAAAGGAGCGAGTCAGTGAGGGGAGTTGGTCGGAGGCCCATACACCACAGAAAACATTCCCCAACACTCGTCGCAGAAGCTTCTCCAGTTGATGGTTATTCATCTCCGTCGTCAATAATAATCCACCAGCACTTGTCGTTTGGAATCAATTTCCAAAATAGAATCGTAACATGCGTAAACCACAAGAGTGACCGTGTTGGGTAAGGGTACTCTGAATCTCATTTCCAACCTCAAAGTGCCATTAGAAACCCGAGACAATGCGTCGCTGTCCTCTCCCGGATTGAGATTGAACTGTTGATGCACAGAGGTAAATCTTTCATATGCCTCCCTGTAGCGGTAAACATGTTGTAAAACTCTCTGACCGAAGCCCCCTGGTTAAATTGCGGTTGGAAAGCTTTGGAGGGAATTTGTTTTCCCGCGTGACAGAGGGTGATGTATTCTGCGTTAAAATGCTGGAAATTAAAGGGTGAGAGATCTCTTCTTCCTGTGAAAGCTTCATGATTTACCATACCCAAAACAATGTATTTAGGCATCGTGCCCAAAAACAAATTTTCTTGGGTGCATACTCTGGAATTTTCAGGGATAGAGTAGGTTTTCACGCTGACCCGTGACAAAGGGTAGAGTGCGTTTCCTTTGAGTAAGGCCGAGGCGTGCCCCAATCGTACGGCCGGCGAAACGGTGACCTTTTTTGTGAAGAGAGAGGCACCCAGCACTTTCAGACGGAAAGTACCGTCCGCAGCCCCTGTGAGACAAAAGGCGTCGCTGGCACGCGTGAGTTTGATCCTCAGATCCACCGAGTTGAGAAGGAGTCTCTCGCTGAAAAGAATGTCTGCGTGGAGGGGTCCTAGTAGCTGAACCTCTTTAGATTCAGCCGTGTAACCGGCTCTGATGTTGAGTCCTTTGTTTGGTCCGTTCGCTGTTTCTATAGAGTCTATTGAGCCGCCGGTGTCTTTGTGGAATAACCCGGCTGAGAATTGACTTCTGAGTGTGGCTTCAGAATAGTTTAGTAGCGTTTCAATTATCGCCCTGTATGGGTGTGTGGCGCTGGATTGAGAAATCAGTCTTTCCCCGAGCATAATGTCGCATTGGCTGAAGATGGTGTTTAGAGGATAATTGATGAGACCCACATTGGCGTCGTTTGGGATATTTGATCCATCGGCGCGGGTAATTTTAACCCGCAGGTAAAGTAATGTGTCATTCAGATCCAAGTACTTTTCACCTTCTCCTGGGATGAAAAATTCAATAGGACCCCCGTCAGTGATGGCGGATAGCGGTAGGACTTCTGTGTAGGATTTATCATCGATAGACATCTGAGTCATAGGAGCTGAAAATAAATCCAGCTCGGCCATCGTGCATTCGGCCGAATTTTGATGTAAAAGAGCCATCTTTTTTCTTTTTTTTTTAAAATATATCGTGTGAGGGAACGACGGTCCTTCTCTTTGAAAACCTTTTACCGACTGATTTTCTTCTCCCCAGATGACGGCGTTTTTTACCACTCGTTGAGAGACGTCGTCCCGGGGGTCTCTTTCGGGGTTGTCTAGCCAGGACCATTATTCCTCCTGATCCGTCTTGTACCCCACTACCCATTTTTCCAACGGCATGACTGAATACGTCGGAAGCGATATTTTTTGCCGCTGTTTTAAGATGAGGTTTGACCAGGGCAAAACCTCTTTTCACCAGAGGTGATACAAAACGAAACAACCTGGAAAACACGGAGCCTATCCCACGCCCGTACATCACAGGTGAACCTGTGAAACCGGGGAGGGAACCCCCCACCTGGCTTTCGTAATAACCCACTAAACGTAGAGGGTCGTGCATGGGTTGACTCATTCTCATTGTTGTTGGTTTTACTTTCTAACGGGTCTAAAGTGGAGCTTCGCGATGGTCTTTCCAAAGGTGAAGTCGACGTATTTGTTCTGATCAGATTTAATCTCCACCCTGATGTTTTCAATGTGATTTTTCGAGACGGGTAAATAGTAGGCGGGGTTAAAACACTTGGTGACAATCTCACCGTAAGCTCCCTCTACACTCACGATTCTCAAAAGAGGAGCATAAGCGTCGCCTACTATCTGAGGTCGCACCACGTCACTGTAACAGTAGAGATGGTAGAAACCGGCGTTTATATCCGCGGGATAGGGGGCCGACCCCCGGTCAAAGTTGATCCACTTTCCAGGTTTCACTCCCATGATGTAAGCCAGGGAAGGGGAAAAACGAAAATGAGTTTGACCCCCTGATTGATAGGAGATTCGCTTTTTAACATCGTCAAAGGCTATCCTCACATCGTTGTCAATTTTTTGTAAAGATTCATTCAGTTCATTTATGAATCGTGTAATGTTCTCATAACATCCCCCTCTCAATTCTTGACGGTAAACTATCCCCATTCCAGGATTGCTTTCAGGTCCCACCGGTGGAGGTCTCTTTAGCCATTCATAAAATGCTCCGTTAGAAACATTATACCATGAGCGAGGGTATGAAATCTCTGTTAAGGCCACCTCCCATGAGCCTGCTAAATCTATATGTTGACTTAAATCTATCTGGTAATGGGAACTTTTGTTTTCTTTAAATACGTTGAGGCTGGCGTTGGAGGGTAAGGTGAGGTAAAAACCCTCGTTGCAGGAATGATCCATAATGCTCGATGATCTTTAGACTGTGAGGCTCATCAAAGGCATCAGATTGTTTTATACATTTGTAAGGAGGTCAGCGTCCACCCAACTGTTGAATTTTTCGGGCCAGTTTTTCCAGTGCACTAGAACTTGTTTTTTGCCACCGACCGTACGTCGTTTTAGAATTTCCTCCACATGATAGCGCTTGTCCTCGCTCTCTTTTACTTTCTGCAACTCGGCTTCGTAAAAAGAACCCTCTATTATTTCACCGTCAAAATCTTTCAGTCTGTATGCCGGGGGAGATCGATGGAGACGTCGTGTTATTGTAAACACCTCGTCTGTAAAACTCTGTTCATATTTTTTATCAAACACTCCTCTCACTTTGGATATTCTCACCATATCTCCCGTGGCAAATTTGTATTTGCGTTTGAATGCTGTGAATGAGCCGTAGAGATTCTCAAACACTTGAGGGGTATTTTCCAAAGTCACATCCACCGGTTTCATTTTAATACTGCTGTGATATCCGTGATTGTAGCTTTTTACCAAGTCTTGTAAGACGTCTAGGTAGCGCCTGGTGTTGTTGGCTGTAAAATATCTCCACATTCTCCCTTTCAGAGTACGATTAAATCTTTCAACCACCGAAGCTTTGAGATCGCTGGCCGTAGAAAAATGTACAATATTGTGTTTCTTCATCAGAGCTTGAAAACTCTTGTTAAAAAATTCTTTTCCCGCGTCGGTTTGGAGTTTGCGAGGAATCTGACTTTCCCCCAACACCGATTGAAACGATTCAACCACCTCCACGGACGTCTTTCTCCTCAAAACCCTCACATAGGCCTTCTTGGAAAATACATCTATGACCGTTAATAAATAATTATAACCGTCGTTATATTCAGCCAAGGCTTGCATGTCACAGAGGTCGGCTTGAAACTGGGTTAAAGGTCGCGGGACAAAGACTCTGTTTCTTGGAAAATGAATGCGAACCGGTTTATGGAGTGTATAGGCGTCCTGTCCCGTTAAATATTCTTGAACTTTTTCTTTTGTGACACGTTGCCCCGTTTCATCCTGCACAGCTCGACGGAGTCGATCTACCCCTCCAAAACTACCCGGGTGTGCGGGTGTATAGTATGCTTTTTCCATAGCTTTCTCCATTGTGGAAAGACAAAGAGAAATGAACTCGTGTTGCTTGGTACACATTTCTTTTATTCATTCATGGAAACAACACAATGAATCTAAAACAGTTTGTTTTTATTCATTCATGGACACCACACAGCGAATCTAAAACAATTTTTTTCTATAAACTATAAACTATAATCAAGGTTTGATGTAAAACAGGTATACCGTAGGTGAATTTAATCGCTTCGTGCAGTTTTTGTAGTTCAAACAAAACGTTGACGGGGATGTCGCATCGTAGACGATACATCGACATATCAACAAACAGAGCATATAAAATGAACACGTGATAAGGAGAAGGTTGAAAAGACTTTTCTTTAGACCATTCCTTCAAAATTGTTTCAAAAATGTCAAAGTCAAAAGCATGAGAGACAACGGATTTCCAGGTAGCTTCCCAGGTAGGCTTAGAGCGGGCATAATCAAGAATAATTTGTAGTTTTTGAGGTTTGTCTCGTTTTAGAACATACGCTTCCATCGCGTCAATCAACGGGTAAATAACAGCGTGGTTCTCGATAGAGTTTACAAGTTTTCTCCAATAATTACCCATCTTTTTTGTAATTATTCCAACACTCTGTCACCATATCCAGATGTCTCAAAATCGTTTCATCACCCCGTACCAACTCGTTGTACACGTCATCTATGGCCCACCAGACATTTCTCTCAGATTTCAGTTGAGACAGCAGAGAGTCGGCGTAGGATTCGACCCTTGAATCCTCAGCCTCGATGCGACGAAGCATCAGCAAGCGTTGAATGGCTTGAATGAATTTAGACGTACGCAGAGTCTTGATGAGTCCGTCGTAGTTGTACAGGAGAAAGTCCTCTTCATAGGGTTCCAGGCACGGGTGGTTTCTCTGGCTCGGATGGTTCACCCGACAACCGTAACATTCGCTCTGCCTGAACTGGCGGATGGCCTCGTTGAGGAGATGAAACACGGCCGTTTTCACCGTGCTGGTGAAAAGCAACCACTTCCCCCCATCGGTTTCATCATCGATGTGCAACGGGGGGTCCAAGAGTGACAGGGATGGTGACGGGGGTGGTGGCGGGGACGGCGGAGGTGTTATGATGATCAGGTCATTCTCCTTTTCCTCCTCCTTCCTATCGTCATCTGGCAAAGACTGCGTAGCGTTGTCGGTTTTCACCCCCCATCTGCAGAAACATCTGCCGAAGCGACACGTCTCATCGTCGCTCACCACCTCCGATCCAGCCGTCGTTTCAGGAGGGTTAAAGATCTCGGCCATGTTTGCTTCATCAGTCGTGTTTACGGATGGTTTGAAATCGTCCTGTGGTATAAGACGGGTCTTTACGCGTCTGATGGTCTTGTTTGCCATTTTCTTGTTTGAGATCCGTGCGTTCAAAAAAGGGAGCCAATATGGTCTGGTCGAAAAAAAAAATTGCAGGGTGGGGGTTGTTTTTATAGGGAGGGTCGAAAAAAAAGTCTCGACCAATCAAACTAACGCTATGATTTTCAAAGGGTATTGGACGAGTCGGAGGAGGGGGTGTTTCCTTGAAGGTTATTGGTTGAAACTGAAGCGGGGGAGGTCCTTTCGTCCTCCGTCGGGGGTGTGGTCTCAAAGGACAACTTTCTTCTCGTCGTCAGCATGTTTTTCCATTGTCGACTGCTTCGGAACAAGTCGTTTATTTTCTCCTTCATCGACGCCATTCGCTCTCGCCATGCCACGATGGGTACGACCACCAACGGTGTAAACACCCCGCATTCATCGTTGAAAGACTCCAGGGAAAAGACATCGGGCTCGGTCCACTGAGCCGTATAGGTACCGGTGATTTTTGGAGCACGGAGACTGGCACGTAAAAACCAACGACCCGAGGCTGAAGATTTCGTCTCCCAGGTAGCGCTGAACAGAATTCTTCTCTCATTCAACTCATCCATCGTCGGGTAAGTAAACAAGCTTCCTTTTACGCGTTTATCCACCGGTGAAGGATCACGCCACAGGAAATCGGGCATTGCCAGTCTTAAAACTTCCCAATCCACGGTAGATAACGATGAAAATATCGAGAAAGGGCTTCCGTCTCTTCTTTCTTTTAGCTGAAATAAGCAGATATCACCCATTTCGTATCTGAATACAAATCCTAAAGATCCCTCCATCCCGTACGCTTCCAAATCCCATTTCTCACGCAAAGATTCGGTCGGCGGCATCTGAATACGATTTAGAAACACTCGACTTTTTTGCGGAGCGTCAATGTAAGTTTTATTATTTTTATAAATCGAAACAGGCGTTTCACTAATCATGACCGAATCGAACAAAGTCTTTACGCTAACGTATAAAGCTCCAAATAATGACTAAGCCTTACACCGCCCTTTTGTACCCCTCCTCTGCGTGTGTGTGTGTGTGTGTGTGTGTGTGTGTGTGTGTGTGTGTGTGTGTGTGTGTGTGTGTGTGTGTGTGTGTGTGTGTGTGTGTGAAGTGCGTGCGTGTCCACATCTCCACACGTAACATTCCCAGCCATCAATACATCGAAATCTGGAAGTTGTTTCAAACGATCGTAAACATTTAAACTATCAAATATATGGTCACATGCTGCTCAGATGACATTGCTTTCTTAAAAAAACTGATCCCTCCTCTGTTCCCTGTCAGGTCTTAACTCCACCCTCTTCCTGGTTTAACCACTCCCACCGCAGGTCTTAACTCTGCCCTCTTTCTGTTTAAAACTCCACCCTCTTCCTGGTTTAACCACTCCCACCGCAGGTCTTAACTCCACCCTCTTCCGGGTAAGCCACACCCACTTGACCTTGACATTTGAACCTGACCTTTGACTTTGACCTTTGACTTTGACCTTTAACCTTGACCCCTCATAAATCATTAACCTTTGAACTTGACCCCTCATAAATCATTGACCTTTGACCTTGAGGGTCATAAATCATTGATTTATGGGGGGTCATAAATCACTTTTGACTAAAGGTAGGGACTTAAATTCTCTCAGGTGTGCAGTCGTATTTGTAGAGGGAGTAGAGAAGGGGGCTCAGCATGCAGCCTCGTGGAGAGTCGGTGCTGAGGTACAGGCTCCATGACATGTGGCGACCCAACTGCACCCTCTGGGGGCGGTTGGATAAGAAGTCCTTAATCCACATGCAGATGGAGATCGATAGATCCAGGTCTGACCGTTTGGACACCAGTCTATCGGGTATAATGGTGTTAAATGCCAAACTGTAATCCACAAAAAGCAGCCGCACGTAGTTCCCCCCGTCTCCAGGTGACCCAGGGAGGAGTGTATGGCTGCGGCGATGGCGTCCTCTGTGGACCTGTTGGCTCTGTAGGAAAACTGGTGTTGGTCGAGCTCGGGAGGGAGAACTGAGGCAATATGGGCCTGTACCAGCTTCTCGAAGCACTTCATGGCTATAGGTGTAAGTGCAACTGGACGGTAGTCATTCAGGCAGCTGACGGAGTTCTTCTTCGGCACTGGGATTATTGTGGAGGTCTTCAGGCATGATGGGATGACCGCCTGAGAGAGGGACTGGGTGAAGATGCGTGGCGCAGTGGAAGAGTGGCCGTGCGCAACCCAAGTGTCCCTGGTTCAATCCCCACCTAGTAACGACCTCGTCACGTCCTTTGTGTCCTGAGCAAAACACTTCACTCTTGCTCCTGTTGGGTGCTGATTAGCGCCTTGCATGGCAGCTCCCTCCATCAGTGTGTGAATGTGTGTGTGAATGGGTAAAAGTGGAAGTAGTGTCAAAGCGCTTTGAGTACCTTGAAGGTATAAAAGCACTATACAAATACAACCCATTTATCATTTATTATTATTTACATGTCATTTGTGGAAATAAAAAAGTGGAAAAAAGGCTTTTTAAATAGCATTCCAATTAGACCAAGAGGTTGAACACCCCCAACATGATGTTCTGTAACATCTCAGAGCAGGGAAGTCTTTTATCAACAACTGCTTATTTGAAGTCTTGTAGAAGTCAACTATGTGTGCAGGGCAAGGTGAAATGCAGTTATGTCATCTTCTTGTCAATAACACACACATCAAACTTTTGTTGCTTCCTTATTTGTCATTATTCAAAGCTGATTGTAATGTGTAGCAGCGGCAGCTAAACTCAATGTGACAACGTGTCATAGTTACGTCAGTCAGCTGGAATTAAAAATACAAATAGTTGTGACGTCAGTCTAGAATCTTCACGGTCCTCATGGATGACATAAGAACCAGTACTAAAAAAGTGGTTCTTGGTATACATCTCTTATCTTCACCACTAAACCTTTGAAATATGCTGACATATGTGCTGCTAAAGGTAAATAAACAGTAGCCATATTGAATGTTTGCCTTCATTTGACCATGTGAGGTTAGGAGGACGGCCTCTAGGTCACATGGTTACACCCCAGCAATTACACTGTTGATGATTGATTTTTAAATGGTGGTGTTAAAAAGCAAATATATCTCCATCTTTAGTCATAAATGTGGCCCCCGGATGAACATGTGTCACAAACATTGTATTAGAGAATATGTGGATGTTGTGCTTACTTGGACTGTGATGCAGCTGTGAGGACTCAGGTGGTTTGTCTTCATGCTCTTCAGTCTTCACAGAGACAACAGTCAGTGGAAACTTGCGGAGATCAGCCTCCTCCTGCCCTATAGGACACTCTCCCTCCTCTTCCTCTTTGAAATAAGGGGGCTGTGGATCCACCTCGTCCCCTTTAAAGTGTGAGGGCTGTGGATACTCTAAAGTCAAATTGTTCCCCTGCAGATGAGGGAGACATTCTTCTTGGTGTTCAATCAGCTGATGGATGTCTACAGGACACAAACAGAACACATTTTAACTCCTACAGGACTGCCTCAGATAATTACAACATTGTGATGAAGTCCTTTATTTTATGTAATGCAACTAGAAATATGAAAATGTCATACATTCTGGATTCATTACTCACCTACTGAAATATTGCAAGCCTTTTATTATTTTAATATTGCTAATTATGCCATACAGCTTAAGAAAACTCAAAAATCCTATCTCAAAAAATTAGAATATTTCCTCAGACCAAGTAAAAAAAAAGAGATCAATAACAGCAAAACAAAATCAGACATTTTAAAATGTAAATTAATGGACTCAGTACTTGGTTGGGAATCCTTTTGCACGGATTACTGCATCAATGCGGCGTGGCATGGAGGCAATCAGCCTGTGGCATTGCTGAGGTGTTATGGATGCCCAAGATGCTTCAATAGCGGCCTTTAGCTCATTTGCATTATTGGGTCTGGTGTCTTTCAGCTTCTTCTTCACAATACCCCACAAATTCTCTATGTGGTTCAGGTCAGTGGAGCTGGCAGGCCAATCGAGGACAGTAATGCCATGGTCAGTACACCAGTTACTGGTGGTTTTAGCACTGTGGGCAGGTCCCAGATCATGCTGGAAAATTAAATCATCATCTCAATAGAGCTTTTCAACCGATGGAAGCATGTAGTGCTCTAAAATCTCTTGGTACACAGCTCAATTAACTGTGGATTTGATGAAACACAGTGGCCCAACACCAGCAGCTGACATGGCTCCCCAAACCATTGCCGACTGTGGGAACTTCACACTGGATTTCAAGCAACTTGGATTTTGCTCCTCTCCAGCCTCCCTCCAGACTCTAGCACCTTGACTTCCAAATGAAATACAAAACTTGCTTTTGTCTGAAAACAGGACTCTGGACCACTCTGCAACTGTCCAGTGCTTATTTTCCATAGCCCAAGTCAGAAGCTTCTTCAGTTGTCATGAGTTCAGGAGTGGCTTGACCATGGGAATACAGCTATTGTAGCTGTATCTGTTGAAAAGCTCTATGGAGATGATGATTGAGCAGCAGCGTTGGCCGCGCCCGGGAATATTTTTTATTCTACTGAAATGAGATTTTCTTATTCAAAAGGGGATAGCAGGTCCATTCTATGTGTCATACTTGATCATTTTGCGATATTGCCATATTTTTGCTGAAAGGATTTAGTAGAGAAAATCCACGATAAAGTTTGCAACTGTCGGTGGTTAGAGAAAAGCCCTTCCTCTAACAGAAGTCGCAGACGATGACGTCGCAAGTGTGGGGGCTCCTCACATATTCACATTGATTTTAATGGGAGCCTCCAACAAAAAGTGCTACTAAACGACAATTTCCCCAGTAATTTGAGCGAGGATGAAAGATTCGTGTTTGAGGATATTGATAGCGACGGACTAGAAAAAAAAAAAACGCGATTGCATTGGGACGGATTCCGATGTTTTTAGAGACATTTACTAGGATAATTCTGGGAAATCCCTTTTCTTTCTATTGTGTTGCTAGTGTTTTAGTGAGTTTAACAGTACCTGATAGTCGGAGGTGTACGTCCACGGGTGTCTTAACGCCAATGTCTCAGGGAAGTCGGCGGCAGCTTCATGGACGGCCCAAGCTCAGCTTTTCTCCGGTAAAAAGCGACTTTTTAACCACAATTTTCTCACCGAAATCTGCTGGTTGACATTTGGTCTGGATTCATGTTCGCTTGACCGCTGTGATCCATAGTAAATTTTCACCTCCAAGAATTTTAAACAAGGATTCACCGTGTGTTTGTGTTGCTAAAGGCTAAAGCTTCCCAACTCCATCGTTCTACTGTGACTTCTCCAATATTAATTTAACAAATTGCAAAAGATTCATCAACACAGATCTCCAAAATACTGTGTAATTATGCCGTTAAAGCAGACGACTTTTAGCTGTGTGTGCAAGTAGCGCTCATACTTCCTAAAAACGCATGACGTCTTGCGTACACGTCATAATTACACGATGTTTCCAAGACGAAACTCCCGGGAAATTTAAAATTGCATTTTAGTAAACTAAAAAGGCCGTATTGGCATGTGTTGCAATGTTAATATTTCATCATTGATATATAAACTATCCGACTGCATGGTGGGTGGTAGTGGATTTCAGTAGGCTTTTAACCCCCAATTCCAACTCTTCATGCTGAGTGCCAAGCAGGGAAGTAATGGGTCCCGTTTTTATAGTCTTTGGTATGACTCAGTCAGGGTTTGAACACACAACCTACTGATCTCAGGGCGGACACTCTAACCACTAGGCCACTGACTAATAGACTCAAGAACTCATTTGTCCCACACACCATTATACTGTACAACTCCTCTCTGGGACGGGGGGCGGGGGGTACTAGGATGACAGGGGATGCAAAACATTAACAGTGCAATACGTTTTCATAACATGGTCACTACTGCCTACTTTGTCTTGTTATATTCTTATTTTACTGTTATATTGTTATTCCCATTGTTTTTATTCTTTTTGTAATATTTCTCTATTTTGTTTCCTTTTAAACCCCCATTATTTACTTTTTACTTTTTTCTTTAAATTGATCTCAACTCTGTACACTGCTGCTGGAATTTTAATTTTCCTGAAGGAACTCTCCTGAAGGAATCAATAAAGTACTATCTATCTATCTATCTAGGTCGATGTAGTCGGTGTTGTAGTAGGTTAATGGCTGCACCAATATGAAGAAAATAACAGGTCAGTATAGCTTTTACAGACATATATAACTTGTCAAACCTGCCAGCTAGCAGGCTAGGTTTACAGCGTCAGTTACCATGGTAACTGACTCTGACTTTGTCTCACCTCTCTTATTTTTGGAGGTAAAACACTCGAGCTTTGCATACTCAGGACTTTGCACTTAACCTGCTCTCTGGAATATTCCCCGATGACTGTGTGAGTTTTATGTAAACATGTTGATACACATTGTTACAAACTGAGAGGAACATCAACCTCTCATAAATATTGTGTGTCTGAAACTGTCTCGTTTTTATGAACAAGATAAAACAATCAGTGCATCATCCTCACATGACAATTCATCTTCCTATAGACAATCTATTAAATAATAGTGTTATTAATGAAATATAAAGCTAGTAAATATGTGACAGTAAGAAGTAAACAAACCTGTTCTGTGTAACACAACTTGATGTTTGTGTTGTTGTCGCCCCTTCTCCTCTTTTGTTGGACAAAGTTCCTCCTCGTACTCTGCTATCGTTCTTTTGCACATTTTCACACAATCACAACACTTTACACTCACACTTGATCTCTGCTTAGCGATGTGTTTTGATCACTTCCGCCTCTCTTTGTTAGCAGCTAACAAGCTAAGCTAACTGGCAAGCTAAGCTAGCTCGAGAAGCATCAAAGTGCACTCGGAATAATACAACCGGATGCAAACAGTTATTAACGATGTTTACTCTATCTAATAGAGTCTAATAAAGGACATATATGTGTACATGGAGGCACAGATTAAGAACACTTCTTCTTCTTCTTCTTTTGTTTTTATGGCGGTTGGCAATCAACCTTCTGGTGTGCATTACCGCCACCTACTGTAATGGAGTGTGGACCGAGGTGGATCCCTACTCTATATTCTTTTACTTAACCCAGTGTTTTTTAAATATGTGTATATTGCTTTATATCCTATGTTTTCTGAATGCAATCCTAATATATCTCCCACTTCTAACCTAATATTTTCTTTTGCTAACTTATTTTCCAGTATTTCTCTTTCTCTATTATATTTCCTACATTGTATTAAGACATGGTCAACATTTTCTATCTGGTGGCAAAAATCACACAGCCCTGTAGTATGTTTGCCTATCAATTTTAGTGAACTATTTAGATATGTATGGCCTAATCTCATTCTAGTAATAATGTCTTCTTCCTTCCTATTTCTACCCCCTCCTCTCATTACACCTACTTTCCTCTGGACTTTGTAAAACTCTCTACCTTTTGTTTCCTTATTCCAATTATCCTGCCACTTTTTATTGTGTTCTATCTTAATTATGCTCTTCACTTCTTCTTTACTGTGCTTAATCTCCATGTTTACTTCTGTTTTAGTGGTTGCTTGTTTTGCGTATCTATCAGCTAACTCATTTCCCTCAACTCCTACATGAGCAGGAACCCAGAGAAATGTTACCACACCTCCCGCTTTATTTATTCTGTAGATTGCCTGAACTATTTCATAAACTATATCTTGTCTTGTTTCTGATGTTATGTTTTTTATGCTCGTCAATGCACTGCTGGAGTCCGAGCACACGACTACTTTCCTAGCTTTGTTTTCCTCTATCCAGTTAACTGCCATATAAATTGCTACCAATTCCCCCGTAAAAACAGATAGTTTATCACTAATTCTTTTATTCAACACTATATTTCTCTGTGGGATAACTGCAGCAGCTCCTACTTTACTATTTATAGTTTTTGATGCATCTGTGTATATCATAATATTATCAAAAAACATTTCCTCAATCCGTTGTTCTATTTGGTAACTATTTAAATGTCTATTCTTCAGTAACTGCATGTCTACCTTTGGGTTTTCATACATCCACGGTGGTATTGCAGGAATTGGTACTGTAGGGCTCACTTTAATATTGTCAATTTGTGTTTTTTTACATATATCTCCTATTATCCACCCAAAACTATTCATTTTTTTCTTCCCTTTTTCTTGGCAATTTATTAGCACTTGACGGGTTGGATGTCCTTGCTTGGATCCTTTTAAGTTTGCCCAATAAACTGCTGAGAGTTGATCTCTCCTGATGTCCAAAGGTTTTTCATTCATTTCTACTTGTAATGCTGCCACTGGAGTAGATTTAGTAGCTCCACAACATAATCTTAACGCCTGCGACTGGATCCGGTCTATTTTCTCAAGTAGAGTTTTTGAAGCAGATCGATAAATAATGCATCCGTAGTCGATAACAGACCGAATTAAAGTGATATATATTGTTTTCAATGTCAACCTATCAGCCCCCCAATCTTTACCCCTCAAAGCCCTCATTATATTTAACACCTTTTTACTTTTCTCCACTATCTTGCTGATGTGGGTTGACCAGTTAATATTTTTATCAAACCATATTCCTAAATATTTAAATACTTGTACCTCTTCTATGTTTTCTCCATAGAGTTTTATTTGGAGCTTGTTTTGTACTTTCCTCTTCGTAAAATGTATGACTTTTGTCTTTCCAACAGAGAATCTTAAACCCCAAGCCGTCCCCCAGTCTTGAACATTATTTACCGCTTTTTGAATCTTCTTTTCTATATAATTTGTATTTCTACCTCTCTTCCACATCACTCCATCATCAGCAAACAATGCCACCTCCACTAACCCTTCCACTTCACTAAAAACTTCATTTATCATGATGGAAAATAGTACTGGACTTATTATACTCCCTTGTGGGGTCCCATTTTCCACTTTGTATTCTCTACTATATTCATTCTCTATTTTTACTAATAATGTTCTACTTGTTAAAAAGTCTTTTATCCATCTGTACATTCTTCCTCTAATCCCAATCCTATTTAGTTTCATCAGCAACCCCTGTTTCCACAACATATCATACGCTTTCTCTATGTCAAAAAATACCGCAATTATACTTTCTTTATTTATTTGTCCCTTTCTAATTTCCTCTTCCAGCTGCACTGCTGGGTCATTTGTGCTTCTTGCTTTGCGAAAACCACTTTGGTAGTTTTTTATAATTTCTTTTGACTCTAAATAATATATTAATCTTTCATTGATCATTTTTTCCATTACTTTGCCCAAATTTGAGGTCAATGCAATCGGCCTATAATTTCCTGCCTCTTCCGGATCTTTCCCTGGCTTGCATATTGGAATTATTACAGCTGTTTTCCACTCATCTGGTAATTTTCCTTCTTCATATATCCTATTATATAATTTCAAGACCACTTCTTTGCCGATGCTACCTAAATTTTTGATCATTTGATAACTCACCAGGTCTTTCCCTGGCGTCGTATTTTTAACTTTTTTTAAAATTCGAACCATTTCATCCAAAGAAAATGTCATATCCATAGTGTTGATAAAACTATTATCGTTGTCTTCCTTCATTTCCTCAATATTTACACTAATTGTTTCTTCTCTCTTTTGTTTTTCTACATTTCTCAAATTATCATTAATGTGCACTTTAACAAAGGTTTTTGCTAAAAGTTCTGCTTTTTCTTTATTTCCTACCACACTCCGCATTCCATCTTTCATCACATGATTTTTATGTTCTTTTCTGACCCCTGACATTCTCTTGATCATTCCCCACACCTGGCTTAAAGGAGTAGTTCTATTTAGTGTTTCACAAAAAGTTCTCCAATGGTGTTTTCTTGTTTTTTTAATAACATACCTTACTCTAGCTTGATGCCTTTTATATTGGATCATGTCTTGGAAATTATGTGTTCTTCTCAATATTCTAAATGCTCTATTCCGTTCTTGTATTGCATCTGTACACTCTTGTGTCCACCACGGCACTATCTTCCTTCTTCTCCCTATACTATTCCTTGGTATGCTCTGTTCGGCTGCTTCTATTATGCACTTTGTAATATCTGTATTTAATTGTTCAATATCTTGATTTATATCTACTTCCTTTAAAGTTATGTCGGTAATTTCCCTAAATTTCTCCCAATCAGCATGATTATACTTCCATCTTCCTTCTATCCTAGTGCTTTCTGTCCTATGATTTATGTTTATGTGAATGACGATTGGATAGTGATCACTTCCCATTGTGCTGTATTTATTTACTTCCCACTCCACCTTTCCTGCTAACCCTTGTGACACTAGTGTTAAATCTATTGCTGTTTCTTTACCCGTGACGACATCTAACCTTGTTCCCGACCCATCATTCACACACACCAGTTCTTTTTCCTCCAAAAGTGCTTCCAATGTATCCCCATTCCAGTCATCCCTTTCACCCCACATTGTGCTATGTGCATTAAAGTCACCACACCAAATAATAATGCCACTCCAGTGCTCCATTATTGTTTCTAGTTGGTGAATTTCTAATTTCTTGCATGGATTATAGGAGTTTAGTACTTTGTATCTTTCTTTATTATTCCATACTTCTACTCCTACTATCTCTAGTTCTTGTTTTACTTTTAATATTGAATAATGTATATCTTCCTTAATAAATATGGCACATCCTCCTCCTTGCCCATCATTCCTATCTTTACGTATCGTTATATATCCTTTTATTATAAAGTTTAATTTTGGCTTCAGCCATGTTTCTTGAATACATATTATATGTGGTTTATTTTTCATATTATTAATATATCCCTTTAATTCCTGTCCGTTTGCTATCAAACTTCTGGCATTCCACTGAACAATTAACATGGCGTTGGATTGTGGTAACATGACTCGGTCTCGTCTACTCTCTGTAGCTCACCTTGCACCTGTTCCCAGGATAATTCTTTTAAATTTAAAAACTTTGCTGCTGCTTTGACAATTATTTTGATTTTCTCAGTCTTGTTTCTAGCCTGTTCTGTACAATTTATTACATAAGCCAGGAATACAACTAGTTTGTCCATGGAAATTCCTGTATTTGCTGCCTCTTGTTTTTTATTTCTTGAACTATTTTCACTTCTGTCCTGTTCCGCACTTTCTTGATTTCTTATTTTAACTGCCTCTGCGTATGTAATATTTCGTTCAACTCTGATTTGCTGTACTTCTGTTGCCTGTTTTCTTATGATGCAGCCCCCATACGCTGCTGTGTGATTCCCGCCACAATTACAACACTTGACCTGTTCATTTTCTCCACATTGTCCATATTCATGCTCCCCTCCACACCTTCCACATCTCATTTTAGCATGACACACACTAGCTATGTGCCCATAGCGTTGGCACTTGAAACAACGTACTGGGGGTGGCACGTAAGCTCTAACATAGAAGCTTAGATACCCAATCATGATTCTCTCTGGTAGGACCTCCTCTGCAAATTGCACTAGCACGGATTCGCTCTCAGTCTTTTCACCGTTCCTAAATGCCATCATTCTTTTCATCGTAGTGACAGTTCCTCCTTTTATTTCTCTTTTCAGATCATCTAAATTTTCTCCTCTTGGGATTCCTGTCACGACTCCTCTTGCCCCCTTTCGTTCTCCCACTTCGATTTTTTCCTTTATTATTTTGTTGCACAGTTTTTGCAATCGGATTGCTTTGTTCTTTTGCTCTCCATTTTTGCATTTAATCAACAGCCGTCCGTCCCTGAGCACCTTCGCTATCTCCACCTCTCCAATGTCCTTCTTTAATCCCTTAACCAGTGTCATCAAACTAATGTCATTCATATCTTGGTTTGATTTAAATGTATAAATTATCTTATATTCATCCATCATAACCCTTTTCCTCTTATCAACCTCTTCATCGTCTTCATGCACTCTTTTAGTACTCGCCTTTCCTTCACTCCCTCCTCTCCCCTTCTTTCCTCTCTCCCCTCTAGTCCTATCCATTTCCATACTATCCTCATACATCCCGTCACTATCCCCTTCCATCTCGATCCAGTCACAAAACAGCTTATGCTCAACCGCCAAAACAGATTTAGATACTCTTGCCGCCGCCAAATTCACTCCAAATGTTTGGTAGTTCCGCGTCTCTCCTTCCGGACCTCCTTCCGCCGACGTCCGTCGCTCCTTCCCGCAGATTAAGAACACTGAACTGCAATAACGTCTTCAGCGTCAAACGCCATCTTTCTTTATCCTCGCCGTGTTTGGTTCGCGCGCAGTGTTGTCAGATCTCGCGAGAGAAACAAGTAACCAGATATTTTCCAAATCTCACGAGAGAAAAAAGTAAAAACAGATTTCCACTCCCGTAAAACTATTTTACTATGTACTAATTATCCATTCATCCATCTATTTTCTACCACTTATTCCCTTTGGGGCGCTGGTGCCTATCTCAGCAACTTATTCTGAAAATAAAAGTAAACTTGTCCATTTCAAATTTTCAAAACAAAGACATAAAACTTATTTCCGTAAAAAATATTCAAATATTCAACAATGTATTGAAACCACATTAGCTAAGGAAAGAAAAAAAGACACATAATAAATATCACACTCCATCCATCCATCCATCATCTTCCGCTTATCCGAGGTCGGGTCGCGGGGGCAGCAGCCTAAGCAGGGAAGCCCAGACTTCCCTATCTCCAGCCACTTCGTCTAGCTCTTCCCGGGGGATCCCGAGGCGTTCCCAGGCCAGCCGGGAGACATAGTCTTCCCAACGTGTCCTGGGTCTTCCCCGTGGCCTCCTACCAGCTGGACGTGCCCTAAACACATCCCTAGGGAGGCGTTCGGGTGGCATCCTGACCAGATGCCCGAACCACCTCATCTGGCTCCTCTCGATGTGGAGGAGCAGCGGCTTTACGTTGAGTTCCTCCCGGATGGCAGAGCTTCTCACCCTATCTCTAAGGGAGAGCCCCGCCACCCGGCGGAGGAAACTCATTTCGGCCGCTTGTACCCGTGATCTTATCCTTTCGGTCAGGACCCAAAGCTCATGACCATAGGTGAGGATGGGAACGTAGATCGACCGGTAAATTGAGAGCTTTGCCTTCCGGCTCAGCTCCTTCTTCACCACAACGGATCGGTACAACGTCCGCATTACTGAAGACGCCGCACCGATCCGCCTGTCGATCTCACGATCCACTCTTCCCCCACTCGTGAACAAGACTCCTAGGTACTTGAACTCCTCCACTTGGGGCAGGGTCTCCTCCCCAACCCGGAGATGGCACTCCACCCTTTTCCGGGCGAGAACCATGGACTCGGACTTGGAGGTGCTGATTCTCATTCCGGTCGCTTCACACTCGGCTGCGAACCGATCCAGTGAGAGCTGAAGATCCCGGCCAGATGAAGCCATCAGGACTACATCATCTGCAAAAAGCAGAGACCTAATCCCGTGGCCACCAAACCGGAACCCCTCAACGCCTTGGCTGCGCCTAGAAATTCTGTCCATAAAAGTTATGAACAGAATCGGTGACAAAGGACAGCCTTGGCGGAGTCCAACCTTCACTGGAAACGTGTCCGACTTACTGCCAGCAATGCGGACCAAGCTCTGACACTGATCATACAGAGAGCGGACTGCCACAATAAGACATTCCGATACCCCATACTCTCTGAGCACTCCCCACAGGACTTCCCGAGGGACACGGTCGAATGCCTTCTCCAAGTCCACAAAGCACATGTAGACTGGTTGGGCAAACTCCCATGCACCCTCAAGAACCCTGCCGAGAGTATAGAGCTGGTCCACAGTTCCACGACCAGGACGAAAACCACACTGTTCCTCCTGAATCCGAGGTTCGACTATCCGGCGAAGCCTCCTCTCCAGTACACCTGAATAAACCTTACCGGGAAGGCTGAGGAGTGTGATCCCACGATAGTTGGAACACACCCTCCGGTCCCCCTTTTTAAAGAGAGGGACCACCACCCCGGTCTGCCAATCCAGAGGTACCGCCCCCGAAGTCCACGCGATGCTGCAGAGTCTTGTCAACCAAGACAGCCCCACAGCATCCAGAGCCTTAAGGAACTCCGGGCGGATCTCATCCACCCCCGGGGCCTTGCCGCCAAGGAGCTTTTTAACTACCTCAGCGACCTCAGCCCCAGAAATAGGAGAGTCCACTACAGATTCCCCAGGCACCGCTTCCTCAAAGAAAGACGTGTTGGTGGGATTGAGGAGGTCTTCGAAGTATTCCCTCCACCGATCCACAACATCCGCAGTCGAAGTCAGCAGAACACCATCCGCACCATACACGGTGTTGATAGTGCACTGCTTCCCCTTCCTGAGGCGCCGTATGGTGGTCCAGAATCGCTTCGAAGCCGTCCGGAAGTCGTTTTCCATGGCTTCCCCGAACTCTTCCCATGTCCGAGTTTTTGCCTCCGCGACCGCTAAAGCTGCACACCGCTTGGCCCGTCGGTACCCGTCCACTGCCTCCGGAGTCCTATGAGCCAAAAGAACCCGATAGGACTCCTTCTTCAGCTTGACGGCATCCCTCACTGCTGGTGTCCACCAACGGGTTCTGGGATTACCGCCACGACAGGCACCAACAACCTTGCGGCCACAGCTCCAATCAGCCGCCTCGACAATAGAGGTTCGGAACATGGTCCACTCGGACTCAATGTCCCGCACCTCCCTCGTGACATGTTCAAAGTTCTCCCGGAGGTGTGAATTGAAACTCTCTCTGACAGGAGACTCTACCAGACGTTCCCAGCAGACCCTCACAATGCGTTTGGGCCTGCCAGGTCGGTCCGGCATCCTCCCCCACCATCGCAGCCAACTCACCACCAGGTGGTGATCGGTAGAAAGCTCCGCCCCTCTCTTCACCCGAGTGTCCAAAACATAAGGCCGCAAATCCGATGACACAACTACAAAGTCGATCATGGAACTGCGGCCTAGGGTGTCCTGGTGCCAAGTGCACATATGGACACCCTTATGTTTGAACATGGTGTTTGTTATCGACAAACTGTGACGAGCACAAAAGTCCAATAACAAAACACCACTCGGGTTTAGATCCGGGCGACCATTCTTCCCAATCACGCCTCTCCAGGTTTCACTGTCGTTGCCAACATGAGCGTTGAAGTCTCCCAGTAGGACAAGGGAATCACCCGGAGGAGCACTTTCCAGTACTCCCTCGAGTGTACCCAAAAAGGGTGGGTATTCTGAACTGCTGTTTGGTGCGTAAGCACAAACAACAGTCAGGACCCGTCCCCCCACCCGAAGGCGAAGGGAAGCTACCCTCTCGTCCACTGGGTTGAACTCAAACGTACAGGCTTTGAGCCGGGGGGCAACCAGAATTGCCACCCCAGCCCGTCGCCTCTCACTGCCGGCAACGCCAGAGTGGAAGAGGGTCCAGTCCCTCTCGAGAGAACTGGTTCCAGAGCCCTTGCTGTGCGTCGAGGTGAGTCCGACTATATCCAGCCGGAACTTCTCTACCTCGCGCACTAGCTCAGGCTCCTTCCCCCCCAGTGAGGTGACGTTCCACGTCCCAAGAGCTAGCTTCTGTAGCCGAGGATCGGACCGCCAAGTGCCCTGCCTTCGGCTGCCGCCCAGCTCACAATGCACCCGACCTCTATGGCCCCTCCTATGAGTGGTGAGCCCATTTGAGGGATGACCCACGTTGCCTCTTCGGGCTGTGCCCGGCCGGGCCCCATGGGAACAGGCCCGACCACCAGGCGCTCGCCATCGTGCCCCAACTCCGGGCCTGGCTCCAGAGCGGGGCCCCGGTGACCCACGTCCGGGCGAGGGAAATCTGGGTTCATTTCGTTGTAATTCCATAGAAGTCTTTGAGCTGCTCTTTGTCTGATCACTCACCTAGGACCTGTTTGTCTTGGGAGACCCTACCAGGGGGCATGAAAACCCCCAGACAACATAGCTCCTAGGATCATTGGGACACGCAAACTCCTCTACCACGGTAAGGTAGCAGCTCAGAGAGTGCCCTCATGATCACACTCATGATATTATTTTTGTCTTTGATGTTAATCGTTTTTATAATGTACAACACACACACACACACACACACACACACACACACACACACACACACACACACACACACACGTAATGACAAAATTTAACCCAAAAAATATTTGGTTTACATTTTCCTAGTAGACACAACCGTTTGACAGCATTCCCCAATGGAACATTCTGGAAAAACATCTTGGATGAATTTGGATAGAAGTGAGTTACAAAGGTAAACTTTTTGAATGATTTAACTTCATTTGTGATGATTTATTTCTTATGTTCAGTCCATTTTTTCCCAAATTAATTTGTAAACCTTGTGGTTTGTATTGTCAGTTTTCCTCTTTTGGTGCAGTTGACCTTGTTCTTACATTTCTCCTCCCTCCGAGAGTTCCCGTGTTGTCCTTGTGAGCGGAGTTGTGGGATGTGCACAGCTGCTTCCAATAGACCCTGGTGCTACTTAAGCAGCACCTTGACAGCTGGATGGCACTCGGTGATTCCACTCCATGCCAGTTGATTCCATGCTTTGAGTATTTTGCTACCTTGGCCATTCCCAGTGCCATCCATCTTGGTGTTGTTATGTAGTGTGCACGTCTTGTAACTCCAAACCAATTTGAGTTTATTTTTGTATGTAAGTAGTTTTTGTTTTTCCACAATGCACATTTTTTCTTCTCTCTTTCGCACCATCACTTTTTGTTACCTCCAGTTTGGATTGTTTTGGTGAGTAGATTTCTGCAGTAAAAGAAGTGTTTTACTCAGCGTCCAGCGCAGTATATTGGGTTCCTCTTTATTGTGTTTAAGAGCACTGACAGGAGTTTCTCCAAAACGCAACACCCTTTGGCGGACAAGTTTGTGATTAAAGGCTATACATATTAAAATGAAAGGGACAAGTGGTAGGAAAAAATGGATGGATGTACATTATTGACTTTTCCCTAACATTCAAAACATTCCCATGTTTTCTGAAATTGATAATGTTTGAAATATTCTAAAAGAAGGAAAAAATCATGAACAACTTTAAAAAACAATTGTCATGTGTAGTTTTTTAATAAAAAATTTAGATAAAAAAACCCTTCATAACCTTCCACATATAATGTTGCCATTTTCTCTAATCTACATATTGCATAAAGGGGACATACATATAAAACAAAATTCACATTACAAAAGAGTAATACAGGTAATGAAAGGAATGGCTTATTGAGACCCAACAAATGATTAATAAAGTCACACATTTTAAAAGTAAATGATTTTGTATAAAACACAACTTCTCAAATGATGTACAGAGTAAATCATTTGCATCCAGAAGTGGTCCAGAAATGTTTCAGATGTGAACCAGTAAATATGAACTAAGAGAGATTTATGTGTACTCAAAAGCAAAGGTACGAACACATGTAAAACAAATATATACATCATATAAAGTTAATTTATAACATCATTAATAATTAAAAATGATTTCTGAATATCTCTATACACATAAAAATATTTGTAACATGTTTTGTCCTGTTTATTCTCACCTTTACAGTCAAAGTAGTGTGTTCCTTTTTAAACAAAAGTACACAATGTATATTAAAACATGTACCAGACTGAAAATAGCAAAAATCTATATCTAATCTATAAATGTTAGACTCTATGTGCTGATGTTGTTAGAAGGTCAAAGTTAAGTTTTGACAGTTTATTTTAAATCCTGCAGTTTCATTTACTGCTGCTGTTCTCACCAGCACACTTGTGTTTCTTACACTGGTACTTAGAAGAGAATCTTTCACCACACACACTGCAACTCAACACTTTCTCTCCTGTGTGTGTAATCATGTGTCTTTTCAAAGTGCTTCTTCGTAAAAAAGGTTTACCACATTCTGAGCAGGAAAAAGATTTTTCTCCAGTGTGTGTACTCATGTGTTTTTTTAAATGGTCCCTCCGGGTAAAATCTTTACCACAGATTGAACATGAAAAAGGTTGTTCTCCAGTGTGTATTCTCTTGTGTTTTTTGAAATGGTCTGTCCGAGTAAAATATTTACCACAGATTAAACATGAAAAAGGTTGTTCTCCAGTGTGTATTCTCATGTGTGCTTTGAAATGGTGCTTTTGAGTAAAATCTTTACCGCAGATTGAACACGAAAAAGGTTTTTCTTCAGTGTGTGTTCTCATGTGTCTTTTCAAATGTTGACTATGAGTAAAATCTTTACCGCAGATTGAACATAAAAATGGTTTTTCTCCAGTGTGTGTTCTCATGTGTTCTTTTAAAGTTAGATTTCTTACAAAACTTTTCCCACATTCTGTGCAGGAAAAAGGGTTTTCTCCAGTGTGTATTCTCATGTGTATTTCCAAATGCTCCCTTCGAGTAAAATCTTTACCACAGATTGAACATGAAAAAGGTTTTTCTCCAGTGTGTGTTCTCATGTGTGCTTTTAAACTTTGATTTTTTACATAACTTTTACCACATTCTGAGCAGGGAAAAGGCTTTTCTCCAGTGTGCATTCTCATGTGTATTTTCAAATCATACCTAAGAGTAAAATTTTTACTGCAGATTGAACATGAAAAAGGTTTTTCTCCAGTGTGTATTGTCATGTGTCTTTTCAAATAACCACTTTGTATAAAACCTTTACCGCAGTTTGAGCATGAAAATGTTTTTTCTCCAGAGTGTGTTCTCATATGTCTTTTCAAATCACTAGGATATTTAAAAGTTTTGTCACAGTGTGAACACTTGAAGTGAGTGTTGTCAGTGTGACATGTCTTATCATCTTTAGAGTCTTCATCATCAGTGTCAGGAGAGTGTGACGTTGTGTCCTCACTATCTGATAGTGGAGCTAAGAGCTTGTCTGCTTGTGATCCTCCACAGTGGTCTCCATCAGCTTCTGTTGTCATGTGTTGTGTTGAGCTGCTGCTTGGAGGCTCGCCCCCTCCCCTCTCCTCACCTTCACCTTTGATCTCATCATCTTCACTCTTCACAGGGACACCAGTCACTGGCATCCTGTTGACATCAACCTCCTCCAGTCCTTCAAGATGCTCTCTCTGCTGACTGATGCGGTTTTCCTCCTCTTCCTCTTTAATGTGAGGGTTAAGTGGGTCCTCTTCTTTGTCCTTGATGTGAGAGGTCAGTGGAGCCACCTCTTCGTCCTTAATGTGAGGGCTCAGTGGATCCATCGCTTCCTCTTTAAAATGGGGTGTCAGTGGTTCTTCCGCTTCCTTTTTAAAATGGGGATCAGTGGGTATTCTTCTTCCTTCTTAATGTGGGAGGGCTGTGGCTCCTCCGTTCACATCCTGAAGCTCCACTTCTGTTGCTCAGGGTGAAGATGTTCTTCACAGACGTCTGCAAGACAAACACACCATCTCTGCTTAGTCGCACAATACATTCAGTACTTTTACATGCACTTAGGAAAAACAAGTTATCGTAGGAACTGTCTTGAAATCTCAGTAACCACAAACACGCTGCTCTTTACAACATTATTAACAGGAAAAGAAAAACAAACCAGGACGACAGGACTTTTTACTATGGATAGACAATATGGTTTAAAATTGATTTTGCGACATATTATTTCATATAGAATTACTACAAACCCTGTTTCCATATAAGTTGGGAAATTGTGTTAGATGTAAATATAAACAGAATACAATGATTTGCAAATAATTTTCAACACATAGAGTCATATGCCACAAAGACAACATATTTGATGTTCAAACTGATAAACTTTTTTTTTGTTTGTTTGCAAATAATCATTGACTTTAGAATTTGATGCCAGCAACACTTGACAAAGAAATTTGGAAAGGTGGCAATAAATATTGATACAATTGAGGAATGCTCATCAAACATTAACTTGAAACATCCCACAGGTGTGCAGGCTAATTGGGAACAGGTGGGTGCCATGATTGGGTATAAAAACAGCTTCCCAAAAAATGCTAAGTCTTTCACAAGAAAGGATGGGGCGAGGTACACCCCTTTGTCCACAACTGTGTGAGCACATAGTCAAACAGTTTAAGAACAACTTTTCTCTAAGTGCAATTGCATGAAATTTAGGGATTTCATCAAAAGGTTCAGAGAATGTGGAGAAATCACCCCAGGGTAAGCGGTTTGGCCGGAAACCAACATTGAATGACCGTGACCTTTGATCCCTCAGACGGCACTGTATCAAAAACCGACATCAATCTCTAAACGATATCACCACATGGACTCAGGAACACTTCAGAATACCACTGTGACTAAATACAGTTTTTCGCTACATCTGTAAGTGCAAGTTAAAGCTCTACTATGCAAAGCGAAAGCCATTTATCAACAACATCCGGAAACGCTGCCGGCTTCTCTGGGCCTGAGATCATCTAAGATGGACTGATGTAAAGTGAAAAAGTTTTCTTTGGTCTGACGAGTCCACATTTCAAAATATTTTTGGAAATATTTGACATTGTGTCATCCGTACCAAAGGGGAAGCGAACCATCCAGACTGTTTTCGACGCAAAGTTCAAAAGCCAGCATCTGTGATGGTATGGGGGTGTATTAGTGCCCAAGGCATGGGTAACTTACACATCTGTGAAGGCACCATTAATGCTGAAAGGTACATACAGGTTTGAAACAACATATGCTGCCATCCAAGCCCCGTCTTTTTCAGGGACGCCCATGCTTATTTCAGCAAGACAATGCCAGGCCACATTCAGCACGTGTGACAACAGCGTGGCTTCGTAAAAAAAGAGTGCGGGTACTTTCCTGGCCCGCCTGCAGTCCAGACCTGTCTCCCATCAAAAATGTGTGGCGCAGTATGAAGCCTAAAATACGACAGCAGAGACCCTGGACTGTTGAATGACTGAAGCTCTACATAAAACAAAAATGGGAAAGAATTCCACTTTCAAAGCTTCAACAATTAGTTTCCTCATTTCTAGTGCATTCAATTGAATATGGGTTGAAAATGATTTGCAAATCATTGTATTTCGTTTATATTTACATGTAACACAATTTCCCAACTCATATGGAAACGGGGTTTGTAATAGGACCATTTTAAAACATACCTATTGCCTAATTGCTTGGCACTCAACATCAAGGTTTGGGGGTTAAATCATCAAATGATTCTCGAGCGCGGCCTCCGCTGCCCTCACCTCCCAACGGGTGAACTTGGGGGTGGGTCGAATGCAGAGGATAATTTCACCACACCTAGTGTGTGACTACCGTTGGGACCTTAACTTTTACTTACATACTTACATACAACTTACTGTGAATGATTCCAAAAAGTGCAGTTCCCCTTGAAATTAGAAAATAGAACAAGATATCGTGTGAAGTGAATTATATTTATATAGTGCTTTTCTCTAATGACTCAAAGCGCTTTACATAGTGAAACCCAAAATCTAAGTTACATTTAAACCAATGTGGATGGCACTTGGAGCAGGTGGGTAAAGTGTCTTGCCCAAGGACACAACTGCTCGGATGGCAGAAGCTGGGATCGAACCTGGAACCCTCAAGTTGCTGGCACGGCCACTCCACCCAACCGAGCTATACCGCCACAAGTAACAAGAACAGAATATATTAATAATAAAATGCCTCATAGCAAATATGATGAATTCATCTTAATACTGTCCTTTTTTCAGGCTTTCCCTTTTAAAGGGTCTGGTTAAAGTGAGGAGACTATAATTTAGGAAAACATTTTATTTACAAATGGACTAAGATAAGTCACTCATTTTTACAGGTAGCTAAAGTTGGGATATAATTAAGATAATGAAAGATAGAGTGGTTAAGAAATGTTTAATATAGATAGGAATATGCCGTGCAACTAATCATATGTCCTGAGTTCCAGTTGAAACTGGGTGCAAGTTCATGCCCACGCACATACACTCTTATCGCCCACATTCTTGCCACTGTTTACGTGGCTTCTTGGCCGAGGTCTGAAGGACAACACCAGATATGAAGTCGGAGTCCAGGGAGAAAAAAATCACCAGTCAATATCGCACAGAAAGAACCTTCCTGGTGTTACCTGACGGCACGACCACCAAGCTGCGACACCACCACAAAGGCTCCTCCATGCTCGTGCTCGTACCACCTGGCTTGGTAGGCTCGTACCCGCCTACCAAGCCAAAGACTTAGGTCCAATGACGAAACAGGGCGTAGCTGCCGCTGATTGGACCGACACGCAAAAACCACATTTTCACCACTCCTCGTTGTCGGTTAAAAACATAGCTATGGGCTGCACTTTGGACACACCTGCTGTAGGCTACGAGGAGCTAGCAGCTACACAACAGCTAAGCTACAACAACACATTTAAGCAAATACAATAATTATAGTTGCTTAATATGTACACAAAGTCTCCAAAATCGAAGTCTGATAGAAAGTATCTAGTAACAAACGTGTCCACATCATTCAACGATCGTTGCCATGAGTTTGACTTCATGAATTATTGTGGCCACTAGGTGTTGTGAAAGATCAAATCGAACAATTGCAAAAGCATCTGTCATAAGGTTAGTGTTTTTTTTATATATTTGTGTCAATATGTATAAGCATCCTCAGCCTTCCCGGGAATGTCTATTCAGGTGTACTGGAGAGGAGTTTATGCCGGATAGTCGAACTTCGGATTCAGGAGGAACAGTGTGGTTTTGGTCCTGGTCGTGGAACTGTGGACCAGGTCTATACTCTCGGCAGGGTCTTTGAGGGTGCATGGGAGTTTGCCCAACCCGTCTACATGTGCTTTGTGGACTTGGAGAAGGCATTCGACTGTGTCCCTTGGGAAGTCCTGTGGGGAGTGCTCAGAGAGTATGGGGTATCGGACTGTCTGATTGTGGCGGTCCGCTCCCTGTATGATCAGTGTCAGAGCTTGGTCCGCATTGCTGGCAGTAAGTCGGACACGTTTCCAGTGAGGGTTGGACTCCGCTAAGGCAATGATTCTGTTCATAACTTTTATGGACAGAATTTTTAGGTGCAGTCAAGGCATTGAGGGGATCCGGTTTATGTGGCTGCAGGATTAGGTCTATGCTTTTTGCAGATGATGTGGTCCTGATGTTTTCAACTGGCCAGGATCTTCAGCTCTCACTGGATTGGTTCGCAGCCGAGTGTGAAGCGACTGGGATGAGAATCAGCACCTCCAAGTCCGAGTCCAAGGTTCTCGTCTGGAAAAGGGTAGAGTTCCCTGCCCCAAGTGGAGGAGTTTAAGTACCTAGGAGTCTTGTTCACGAGTGAGGGAAGAGTGGATTGTGAGATGGACAGGCGGATCGGTGCGGCGTTTGCAGTAATGCGGACGCCGTATCGATCCGTTGCGGTGAAGAAGGCGCTGAGCCGGAAGGCAAAGCTCTCAGTTTACCGGTCGATCTACGTTCCCATCTTCAACTATGGTCATGAGCTTTGGGTCATGAACGAAAGGACAAGATCACGGGTACAAGCGGCCGAAATTAGTTTCCTCCGTTGGGTGGTGGGGCTCTCCCTTAAAAATAGGGTGAGAAGCTCTGCCGTCCGGGTGGAGCTCAAAGTAAAGCCGCCGCGCCTCCTCATTGAGAGGAACCATATGAGGAGATTTTGGCATTTGGTCAGGATGTCACCCGAACGCCTCCTTAGGGAGGTGTTTAGGCCACGTCCGACCGGTAGGAGGCCAAGGGGAAGACCCAGGACACGTTGGGTAGACTACCGTATTTCCTTGAATTGCCACCGGGACGCTAATTAATTTAAAACCTCTTCTCACTCTTGCGCTTACCAAAGGCATGCGGTAAAAGTAAGCATGCGCTAATAATTTTAAAACCTCTTCTCACTTCGGCACATACCAAAGGGATGGAGTAAAATTTTGAGTGTGATGTATGCTTGGACCTTAAATCCTACTGAATAGCACTTAAGCTTCTTCCCTTTATGCAATTTCAAATTACCGGTATTGAGATCAGCCTCCTCCATTTTGAAAATGATGACAGGGGAAGTGTCACTCGTGACTTCACGAGTTTGACCTGGCGGTAATACTAAGCATGCGCTTATTATTTTGTGAAGCGAGTTTGCTCGGGCAGTGATTCAAGGCAGGCATAAACTACATGCCCTGCGGCAATTCAAGGAAATACGGTACGTCTCCCGGCTGGCCTGGGAACACCTCGGGATCCCCCGGGAAGAGCTGGACTAATTGGCTGGGGAGAGGAAAGGCTGTGCTTCACTGCTTAGGCTGCAGCCCCCACGACCCGACCTCGGATAAGCAGAAGAAGATGGATGGATGGATGGATGTGTAACACAACTTGATGTTTCTTGAAAACAGCGTCCTGTAATTGATGTTATCGCTCCTTCTCCTCTTTTGTTCCTCCTCGTATTCTGCTATCGTTTTTTTTCTAACATCACAAATATCTCTTCAAAGGCAGCAGTTAGTCGCTGATTCACCAACACTCACATCATTTGTAAAGTAGACATGTTCACACAATAAAAACACTTTACACTTACATTGGATCTCTGCTTTGATGTGTCGATCACTTCTGCCTCTGTTTGTTAGCAGCTAACAAGCTAAGCTAACCAGCAGGCTCGGCTAGCACGTCAAAGTGCACTCAGACTAATGTATCCGCATACAAACAATTAATAACGACGTTTACTCTGTTAAACAACACACATGTGATCATGTACGTTGTAATGAAGACCTAGAAACCATAAGAACCAAAACAACGTATTCTCCTCGAGACGCCATCTTGTTTTGTTCTTCCTCCTGTGTGACGTCTTCGAGGTGTTCTCAACCGCGGAACAAATGTTGGCCAAACACGTGTTTCCCTGGGACAATAAAGAGTGGTGCACACCTCCTTCGCCCGGCCACAGAACAAGAGAAAAAGTCCCATTTAAGAGTTGCTGGTGCGGAAGGAGAGACGCGGAACTACCAAACATTTGGAGTGAATTTGGCGGCGGCGAGAGTGTCTAAATCTGTGTTGGCGGTTGAGCATAAGCTGTTTCGTGACTGGATCGAGATGGAAGGGGATAGTGACGGGATGTATGAGGATAGTATGGAAATGGATAGGACTAGAGGGGAGAGAGGAAAGAAGAGGAGTGAAGGAAAGTCGAGTGCTAAAAGAGTGCATGAAGACAATGAAGAGGTTGATAAGAGGAAAAGGGTTATGGTGGATGAATATAAGATAATTTATACATTTAAATCAAACCAAGATATGAATGACATTAGTTTGATGACACAGGTTAAGGGATTAAAGAAGGACATTGGAGAGGTGGAGATAGCGAAGGTGCTCAGGGACGGACGGCTGTTGATTAAATGCAAAAATGGAGAGCAAAAGAACAAAGCAATCCGATTGCAAAATCTGTGCAACAAAATAATAAAGGAAAAAATCGAAGTGGGAGAACGAAAGGGGGCAAGAGGAGTCGTGACAGGAATCCCAAGAGGAGAACATTTAGATGATCTGAAAAAAGAAATAAAAGGAGGAACTGTCACTATGATGAAAAGAATGATGGCATTTAGGAACGGTGAAAAGACTGAGAGCGAATCCGTGCTAGTGCAATTTGCAGAGGAGGTCCTACCAGAGAGAATCATGATTGGGTATCTAAGCTTCTATGTTAGAGCTTACGTGCCACCCCCAGTACGTTGTTTCAAGTGCCAACGCTATGGGCACATAGCTAGTGTTTGTCATGCTAAGATGAGATGTGGACGGTGTGGAGGAGAGCATGAATATGGACAATGTGGAGAAAATGAACAGGTCAAGTGCTGTAATTGTGGCGGGAATCACACAGCAGCGTATGGGGGCTGTATCATAAGAAAACAGGCAACAGAAGTACAGCAAATCAGAGTTGAAAGAAATATTACATACGCAGCGGCAGTTAAAATAAGAAATCAAGAAAGTGCAGAACAGGACAGAAGTGAAAATAGTTCAAGAAATAAAAAAAATGAGGCAGCAAATACAGGAATTTCCATGGACAAACTAGTTGTATTCCTGGCTTATGTAATAAATTGTACAGAACAGGCTAGAAACAAGACTGAGAAAATCAAAATAATTGTCAAAGCAGCAGCAAAGTTTTTAAATTTAAAAGAACTATCCTGGGAACAGGTGCAAGGTGAGCTACAGAGAGTAGACGAGACCGAGTCATGTGACCACAATCCAACGCCATGTTAATGGTTCAGTGGAATGCCAGAAGTTTGATAGCAAACGGACAGGAATTAAAGGGATATATTAATAATATGAAAAATAAACCACATATAATATGTATTCAAGAAACATGGCTGAAGCCAAAATTAAACTTTATAATAAAAAGATATATAACGATACGTAAAGATAGGAATGATGGGCAAGGAGGAGGATGTGCTATATTTATTAAGGAAGATATGCATTATTCAATATTAAAAGTAAAACAAGAACTAGAGATAGTAGGAGTAGAAGTATGGAATAATAAAGAAAGATACAAAGTACTAAACTTCTATAATCCATGCAAGAAATTAGAAATTCACCAACTAGAAACAATAATGGAGCACTGGAGTGGCATTATTATTTTGTGTGGTGACTTTAATGCACATAGCACAATGTGGGGTGAAAGGGATGACTGGAATGGGGATACATTGGAAGCACTTTTGGAGGAAAAAGAACTGGTGTGTGTGAATGATGGGTCGGGAACAAGGTTAGATGTCGTCACGGGTAAAGAAACAGCAATATATTTACCACTAGTGTCACAAGGGTTAGCAGGAAAGGTGGAGTGGGAAGTAAATAAATACAGCACAATGGGAAGTGATCACTATCCAATCTTCATTCACATAAACATAAATCATAGGACAGAAAGCACTAGGATAGAAGGAAGATGGAAATATAATCATGGTGACTGGGGGAAATTTAGGGAAATTACCAACATAACTTTAAAGGAAGTAGATATAAATCAAGATATTGAACAATTAAATACAGATATTACAAAGTGCATAATAGAAGCAGCCGAACAGAGCATACCAAGGAATAGTATAGGGAGAAGAAGGAAGATAGTGCCGTGGTGGACACAAGAGTGTACAGATGCAATACAAGAACGGAATAGAGCATTTAGAATATTGAGAAGAACACATAATTTCCAAGACATGATCCAATATAAAAGGCATCAAGCTAGAGTAAGGTATGTTATTAAAAAAACAAGAAAACACCATTGGAGAACTTTTTGTGAAACACTAAATAGAACTACTCCTTTAAGCCAAGTGTGGGGAATGATCAAGAGAATGTCAGGGGTCAGAAAATAACATAAAAATCATGTGATGAAAGATGGAATGCGGAGTGTGGTAGGAAATAAAGAAAAAGCAGAACTTTTAGCAAAAACCTTTGTTAAAGTGCACAGTAATGATAATTTGAGAAATGTAGAAAAACAAAAGAGAGAAGAAACAATTAGTTTAAATATTGAGGAAATGAAGGAAGACAACGATAATAGTTTTATCAACACTATGGATATGACATTTTCTTTGGATGAAATGGTTCGAATTTTAAAAAAAGTTAAAAATACGACGCCAGGGAAAGACCTGGTGAGTTATCAAATGATCAAAAATTTAGGTAGCATCGGCAAAGAAGTGGTCTTGAAATTATATAATAGGATATATGAAGAAGGAAAATTACCAGATGAGTGGAAAACAGCTGTAATAATTCCAATATGCAAGCCAGGGAAAGATCCGGAAGAGGCAGGAAATTATAGGCCGATAGCATTGACCTCAAATTTGGGCAAAGTAATGGAAAAAATGATTAATGAAAGATTAATATATTATTTAGAGTCAAAAGAAATTATAAAAAACTACCAAAGTGGTTTTCGCAAAGCAAGAAGCACAAATGACCCAGCAGTGCAGCTGGAAGAGGAAATTAGAAAGGGACAAATAAATAAAGAAAGTATAATTGCGGTATTTTTTGACATAGAGAAAGCGTATGATATGTTGTGGAAACAGGGGTTGCTGATGAAACTAAATAGGATTGGGATTAGAGGAAGAATGTACAGATGGATAAAATACTTTTTAACAAGTAGAACATTATTAGTAAAAATAGAGAATGAATATAGCAGAGAATACGAAGTGGAAAATGGGACCCCACAAGGGAGTATAATAAGTCCAGTACTATTTGCCATCATGATAAATGAAGTTTTTAGTGAAGTGGAAGGGTTAGTGGAGGTGGCATTGTTTGCTGATGATGGAGTGATGTGGAAGAGAGGTAGAAATACAAATCATATAGAAAAGAAGATTCAAAAAGTGGTAAATAATGTTCAAGACTGGGGGATGGCTTGGGGTTTAAGATTCTCTGTTGGAAAGACAAAAGTCATAAATTTTACGAAGAGGAAAGTACAAAACAAGCTCCAAATAAAACTCTATGGAGAAAACATAGAAGAGGTACAAGTATTTAAATATTTAGGAATATGGTTTGATAAAAATATTAACTGGTCAACCCACATTAGCAAGATAGTGGAGAAAAGTAAAAAGGTGTTAAATATAATGAGGGCTTTAAGGGGTAAAGATTGGGGGGCTGATAGGTTGACATTGAAAACAATATATATCACTTTAATTCCATCTGTTATCGACTACGGATGCATTATTTATCAATCTGCTTCAAAAACTCTACTTGAGAAAATAGACCGGATCCAGTCGCAGGCGTTAAGATTATGTTGTGGAGCTACTAAATCCACTCCAGTGGCAGCATTACAAGTAGAAATGAATGAAAACCCTTTGGACATGAGGAGAGATCAACTCTCAGCAGTTTATTGGGCAAACTTAAACGGATCCAAGCAAGGACATCCAACCCGTCAAGTGCTAATAAATTGCCAAGAAAAAGGGAAGAAAAAAATTAATAGTTTTGGGTGGATTATAGGAGATATATGTAAAAAAACACAAATTGACAATATTAAAGTGAGCCCTACAGTACCAATTCCTGCAATACCACCGTGGATGTATGAAAACCCAAAGGTAGACATGCAGTTACTGAAAAACAGACATTTAAATAGTTACCAAATAGAACAACAGATTGAGGAAATGTTTTTTGATAATATTATGATATACACAGATGCATCAAAAACTTTAAATAGTAAAGTAGGAGCTGCTGCAGTTATCCCACAGAGAAATATAGTGTTGAATAAAAGAATTAGTGATAAACTATCTGTTTTTATGGGGGAATTGGTAGCAATTTATATGGCAGTTAACTGGATAGAGGAAAACAAAGCTAGGAAAGTAGTCGTGTGCTCGGACTCCAGCAGTGCATTGACGAGCATAAAAAACATAACATCAGAAACAAGACTAGATATAGTTTATGAAATAGTTCAGGCAATCTATAGAATAAATAAAGCGGGAGGTGTGGTAACATTTCTCTGGGTTCCTGCTCATGTAGGAGTTGAGGGAAATGAGTTAGCTGATAGATACGCAAAACAAGCAACCACTAAAACAGAAGTAAACATGGAGATTAAGCACAGTAAAGAAGAAGTGAAGAGCATAATTAAGATAGAACACAATAAAAAGTGGCAGGATAATTGGAATAAGGAAACAAAAGGTAGAGAGTTTTACAAAGTCCAGAGGAAGGTAGGTGTAATGAGAGGAGGGGGTAGAAATAGGAAAGAAGAAGACATTATTACTAGAATGAGATTAGGCCATACATATCTAAATAGTTCACTAAAATTGATAGGCAAACATACTACAGGGCTGTGTGATTTTTGCCACCAGATAGAAAATGTTGACCATGTCTTAATACAATGTAGGAAATATAATAGAGAAAGAGAAATACTGGAAAATAAGTTAGTAAAAGAAAATATTAGATTAGAAGTGGGAGGTATATTAGGATTGCATTCAGAAAACATAGGATATAAAGCAATATACACATATTTAAAAAACACTGGGTTAAATAAAAGAATATAGAGTAGGGATCCACCTCGGTCCACACTCCATTACAGTAGGTGGCGGTAATGCACACCAGAAGGTTGCTTGCCAACCGCCATAAAAACAAAAGAAGAAGAAGTAGAAGAGTTGCTGGTGTAACAATAGGAAGAATATATTCCACTCCTCTCTTCTACATGCGGCTTATGAGGTAATATAAATTATATATTTTTATATTATTTCTGTTATTTACCTGATATGTTGTTCGAAGCTATCGTGATATTGTTAGCCCGCTAGCTGGTCTTTGTAGCAAATGCTAGCGTTTTATTTTGAGGAGTGTATTTTATATGTTCTCTGTGAGAATTATCCATCCATCCATCCATTTTCTACCGCTTATTCCCTTTCGGGGTCGCGGGGGGCGCTGGCGCCTATCTCAGCTACAATCGGGCGGAAGGCGGGGTACACCCTGGACAAGTCGCCACCTCATCGCAGGGCCAACACAAATAGACAGACAACATTCACACTCACATTCACACACTAGGGCCAATTTAGTGTTGCCAATCAACCTATCCCCAGGTGCATGTCTTTGGAAGTGGGAGGAAGCCGGAGTACCCGGAGGGAACCCACGCATTCACGGGGAGAACATGCAAACTCCACACAGAAAGATCCCGAGCCTGGATTTGAACCCAGGACTGCAGGACCTTCGTACTGTGAGGCAGACGCACTAACCCCTCTGCCACCGTGAAGCCTGTGAGAATTATATTGACTTATTTAATACTTTAACTGTTTGTTGCTGTATATTACAGTCACGCTTAACATCATTGAATATTTGTTACTAGAAAGAAACGAACGTCTCGTAATTTAAGTCTGGAAAAAGTCACATGTTATTATAATAACAATAATAATAATACATTTGTGATATATTGAATGGGAGACAATAAACAGGCAAGGTGATGAAGTTATGTCTCGTTTACTGTGACTTCTGAACAGACTCACTCACTTGCCGTCAAGTGTACAACAACAACGTAAAACGTTGGCCACCCAAAAAGCAAACCCAGTATGCTATGACCAACATTGACCAGGAGATGGCAACATACACACATAGACCAATCTATTACATTCCTCCCCTTTTAGAATTTTAGAAGTTACTCAAAATAAAAACAACCCAACCAAAAATGCAGCAGGCTCAATTAGAAAAACTACTTATGCCATATATATATATATATATATTTTTTTTTTAGTACTGAACACTTAACCCTCATTTGTAACTTGTAACAACAACATATGTATTATACAAATAGTATTCATACACCTTTAACACAGCTTTTTATACTGTTGTCAGAGATTCAGTTTGTTTGGTGGCACTCGAACCCTTTCTGGATACCTGCGGATCACGGGTGGGGTTTTTGTTGTGGGTGATCTGAATTCTGATGATGGCAACTCAGCAGGACTTGAATCTACTTCAGTGTTGAGACTTGTTTGTGTCTGACTCACTGATGGTCCTGGTGATGGAATTGACATAGCACTCTCCAGTTGTACTGATGGCACATTTTCTGCAACTGGTGGAGACAAGATAACTGGCAGTCTCTCCATGTTCTCTCGCCATGGTAACATGTGATCCACATGCACAGTGCGCTGTCTCTGTCCCGCTTGGATCAGGTAAGTGACAGTTCCCAGTCTTTTCAGTATTTTTGCTTTAATCCATTTTTCCACTCCGTCCCTGAAATTTCTGATCCGAACAACCTCTCCCGCCAGGAAAAGGCGAATAGGGGGAGCCCTTTTGTCATGATAAAGCTTCTGCGCTGCTTGTTTTCCTTCGATCCGTCTGGCAAGGTCCGGCTTGAGCAAACTGAAACGAGTCCTCAACTGGCGTTTCAGGAATAACTCGGCTGGAATACGTCCCGTCACTGTGTGGGGTGTACTGCGGTACATGAGAAGGAAATTTGCAAGTCTGTGACTGAGTGACAAGGAAGACTTGCTGTCTGCTTCCAGCACATTCTTCATCAGAGACCGTTTCAAGATTTGTACTGATCTCTCTGCTGCTCCATTTGATGCTGGGTGGTAAGCCGGTACAGCAGTGTGTTTTACTCCATTACCCTCCAGGAACTGAGTAAACTCTTTTGCCACCAGCTGTGGGCCATTGTCTGAAACTAGCTCTTTTGGCAGTCCATACGATGCAAACAGACAGCGCAGCACTTTAATGGTGTTGTGAGAAGTGGTGGAGGACATGGGAAAAACCTCTAACCACTTTGAATGGCTATCAATAACAACCAAAAAATACTGTTTATCTTTCTCTGCAAAATCAATGTGAATTCTTTGCCACACTCTTTCTGGCCACCGCCAAGGATGTAACGGTGCTACAGCTGGCATTTTCTGTACTGCTTGGCAGACTGAGCACTTGTTCACCAGTTCTTGAATTTCACCATCACAGCCTGGCCACCAAAGGTAACTGCGGGCAAGAGCCTTCATACGGCAAATACCTGGATGTTCATGATGGAGATCCTCCAGTAATCTCTGTCGATAACCTGGGGGTATGATGACTTGCTGTCCCCAGAGAATGCAGCCTTGATCTGCTGACAACTCCTGTCTGCGTACAAGTAAGGCCTCAATGCTACATCTTCCACATAACTTGGCCAGCCATTTAATGTGTAGTTCCACACCTTACTTAGCACAGGATCTTTAAGAGTAGCACTCTCAATGTCTTTTGCACACACAGGAAGTTCATCCAAGTATGAAAAATAGAAGATACTTCCCTCCACTGCTGTGTTGTTCATCCCTACTAGCATGATCAGCTGACTTTTTATACTCAATCTCATAATTGTAGGCCATGAGAATAAGTGCCCAGCGTTGCATTCTTAATGCTGCCAATGTTGGAACTGCCCCAGGATGGCCAACAGTGGCTTATGATCAGTGATCAGCGTGAATTTCCTTCCGTAAAGGTATTTATGAAATTTCTTTACTCCAAAAATGATAGCAAGTGCCTCCTTTTCAATTTGGGCATACTTCCTTTCTGGTTCAGTGAGTGTCCTTGAGGCAAATGCAACAGGTCGCTCTTCTCCATCTTCTGTTACATGTGAAATTACAGCACCAACTCCATAAGGCGAAGCATCACATGCAATTCGCAGTGGCAGGCGGGTGTTGTAGTGTACCAGCACTTTGTTCTGCAGTAGAAGTTGCTTTGCATCTTCAAATGCTTTTGCACATTCAACTGTCCAAATCCACTTTGAGTCCTTTTTAAGTAGGTTGTGCAGAGGCTCCAGCACAGTAGAGGGATTTTGCAGGAATCTGCTGTAATAGTTCAGAAGACCCAAGAAAGACTTCAGTTCTGTTACATTTGTGGGCTCAGGTGCATTGGTTATGGCAGTCACCTTTTCTTCTGTGGGATGTAACCCAGTCTTATCAATGCAATGTCCCAAATACTCGACACTGCTCTGGAAAAACTGACATTTTGATAGCTTCACCCTGATTCCATGCTTCTCCAAACGTGTGAGAACATTATCCAGTCTTGTCAAATGCTCCTCCTCCGAAGAAGCTGTAACGAGTATGTCATCCAAAAAACATGTCACATGGTCCATCCCTTGCAGAATCTGGTCCATAACAGACTGAAATATTGCAGGAGCACTCGAAACTCCATAACTGAGGTGATGATACTTGTACAGACCCTTATATGTGTTTATTGTCAGATACTTTTCTGACTCTTCATCCAACTGTAGTTGTTGGTAGGCGTGTGACAGATCCAGTTTGCTGAAAGATGTACCTCCTGCTAATGTAGCGAATAGATCTTCCGTATTCGATAATGGATAGGTCTGCTCTTCAATGCATTGATTAACACTAAGCTTGTAGTCACTACAAATCCTGATCGTTTTGTCAACCTTAGGTACTGTGACTATTGGAGCTGCCCACTCGCTAGTGTCAATCTTTGAAATCACTTTTTCACTCTCCAACCTCTCTAGCTCTCTCTCTACAGCTTCCTTTAGTGCGTAAGGAACTGGGCGAGCCTTGCAGAAAATTGGTGTGGTATCAGGTTTGGTGCGTATTTTAGCTTTAAACCCTGTGATACAGCCTTGGCCCTCTGAGAACACTGCCTGATGTCTCTCTATCACCTCCTGTACTCCTGTGTTACCATGCGTCCTTTTCTGCACCTTTTGTACAGTGAAAATATGTTTCCAGTTCAGCCGTAGCTTTTTTAGCCAGTTACGGCCAATCAGTGCAGGTCTGCTTCCCTGTACAATGACCAGTGGAAGTGTCACTTGCTGGTCCTCGTACTGTACTGGTAACATGATGTACCCTCGAACAGCAATCCTTTGGCCTGAATATGATTTCAACTTTAACTCGAAAACTGGTTTCAAAGGAAATTGAGTGAGGTTTGCCTGGTAAAAGCTGTCAGAAACTACTGACACTGCTGAACCTGTGTCCAGTAACATTGTGGTGCTCTTGTTTCCCAGTACAATATCCACTGTGTAACCTTTTTCCCAGTTTGAGGTAGAGTCAACTGCGTACAATCCAAAAAGTTCTGCCTCATCACCGCTTCTAGATGCACTCCCTTCAGTTTCAACAGACTGAGTTGAAGATTGGCCTTCAGTCTTCCTGCATGCACGGGCAATGTGTCCAATTTTGGAGCAAGCATGACACTTTTCATTTTTAAATCTGCAGTCATGTGGTGAGTGCTTCCCACCACATCTGTAGCATGTTTGCTGTCCCCCTGTGTCTCTTTTGCCTCCTTTGTATTCCTTTGCTTTGTTATTATTTTTCCATCTGAACTGTCCTTTCCTCCCCTTCTCAGAAAAATGAGAAACACTTGACAGGGCATTTACCTGGTGAGGTCCACTGTGTCCAGAAAACTCCATTGTATTTTTGGAAGCAAGCTCCATAGAGACTGCAATTTCACAAGCACGGGGAAACGTCAGGTCCCTTTCAGACAACAGCCTGCGTTGCACTGCATCAGAACGTAATCCACTCACAAAACGATCTCTCATGGCATCGTCTAAATATTGTCCAAAATTGCAGGTTGCTGACAACTGTCTCAAAGCCACAATGTAATCAGAAACAGCTTCTCCTTCCTTCTGATTACGTTTCTGAAAGCGGAAACGCTCTGCTATCACAACAGGTGCGAACTTATTATGTCCACATAGCACCCTCTTCAGCACATCATACCCTAAAGTACTTGGCAATGCCGGAGACGTAAGGTTCTTCAGCAGCTTATAAGTGTCTGCTCCAATAACAGAAAGGAAAACACACACCTTCTTGTCCCCTTCAATCTCGTTAGCCAGCATCCACTGCTCCAAACGCTCCAGATATGAATCAAAATCCTCCTTTGAATCATTGTATTCATCGATGCGACCCACTGTCAGAGCCATGTTAGCATCCGGTGCACTGCTACTCCGACACGTGCCCGGTTCCTCCACAAAGTAGGCTATTCTTCAGCCTTACCTACGACCAGTGCACAGCGCTCCTCTAAAGTCCCCTCACGCAGTGGGCTTCTTTTAAATCAATGGTTCCCAAACTTTTGCAGGCTGGCGCCCCCTTGGCTCCCCAGTGAATTCCTAGCGCCCCCCCCCCCCCCCCCACAGACACATATAGAAACAAACACCTCTTTCTTGATATTTGGTATGCTGCAATTTGAAAAGAGAAATGTTAAACACAAATGTGTATTTCACAAATAAAACCCAATTTAGTAAACCAATTTATTTTTTAGCAGTTTTAACTGTTTCAGCAACCCTCGCCACCCACACAATGACACACGCGCGAACACGCATATATGCACACACACACACACACACACACACACACACACACACACACACACACACACACACACACACACACACACACACACACACACACACATGCACACACAGGTACAAAGTCATATACATTCGTAACAATATATATCAGTGAATGCACCACCCTAACCAGCTCAACACAACACAACACGGCGCATTCTGGCGAGTCCCCAATTTCATGTTGACTTGAACTCAAGATGATGTTGACCGCCAGAATGCGGTTTTTATTCTAAGATAATATTCTGAACATTACAAGCTTGAAATTACAAACCTGAGCTTTTGCTTTTGTAGTCCATGCTGTCGGATCTGACTGGGCCAGAGCGGCGTGTGGTAACCGGACCCTGATGCGTCGTCCACTGACTCGTCCTGCTGCACGTGTTGTGTACAAATCGTCAAACAAACGTTCGAACTTTTGACTTCGACTTCGGACTGCCGCTCCCCTACCGCCCCCTTCTTCCTCACCGCCCCCCCAGATCGTTCCACCGCCCCCAGGGGGGCGGTACTGCCCACTTTGGGAACCACTGTTTTAAATCCTCGTCGCCATTTGTGATATATTGAATGGGAGGCAATAAACAGGCAAGGTGATGAAGTTGCATTTTGTTTACTGTGACTTCAGAACAGACTCACTCACTTGCTGTCAAGTGTACAACAACAACGTAAAACGTTGGCCAACCAAAAAGCAACCCCAGTATGCTATGACCAACATTGACCAGGAGATGGCAACATACACACATAGACCAATCTATTACAACATTGTATTTGATACAGCGCTTTTCAGTGCACTCAAAGACGCTTTACAGGATAGACATTTTATTATTATTACCCCAAAGGGAATTAGTGGTAGAAAATGATGGATGTATGGATGGATTATTATGACAGTGTAATATAATGTATTACACATACATTGCAATAGTCTACTTTGTGCTGGTGCTAACTTTATTAGCAATAAATACAAATGATGTTGTTTTCAAGCACTTCTATTACCCTGATGACATCCACCCATCCATTGTCCCACCGCTTGTCCCTTTTTGGGGTTGCAGAGGGAGCCTATCTCAGCTGCATTCGGGCAGACATATCATGGATGTTGCGATCTGCTGCTCAGATCTACACGATTTATTTTTCTATTTTGTATATTTCTCCGACTCCTTATTTCCTGTTTGCTTTGTCACCATGGTCACTCATCAGTTCACCTGCTGCTCACGCCCCGCACACCTACTACAGATAATCACCGTCACTTTATAAGCCGTCCCCTTTTGTTTGTTCAGCCTGGGTTCATAATTTGCTTTCACGCAACAAGTTACGCCTGCACTCTACATCGTATGTATATTCTCGCTAGCTTTTCACGCTCAGCCATTTGTTTATTCCAGCTCTCATGCTGTATGTTTTGTTTTTCTCTTTAATGTGTCTATGTGCCAGTTTAGTTCTCATTTTTGTATATCCTAGCTTTTATGCTAGCGTCCTTTGTTTGTTTTATTCTAGTAGCTCTAGCACTTTTATTAAATAGCTCTTTTTGTTATTTAAATAAATCTGTTTATCTTACCTTTGCTGTGTTCAATTTCGACGCATCCTCGAGGGAATCGAACCCGGCATCACAATGCCGAACAGACGTAACCGTATGAACCCAGCAATAAAGAATTCCCTCGCGTCGAACCAGAGGAAGGAACCCTTCGACTTAGGGTTGTGGTTGGAGCTCATGGCTTGGGAGCAGGAAAGACTCGGCTGTGGGCCTGAAGTCTCCTCCGAAGCCGTTCGCGCTGCCCCGAAGAGGCGGGGGGTCCAGTGGAGTGGTCCCCCGCGCGGCGGTAATGTTCCAGCACCACTTATTCCTCCCCATGGACACAGCAAGTTTCACCCCGTCCAGGATTCACCCATCATTACCGGTAATCCTGCTTGTTTTTTTTCAAATCATTCCTTCAGCTGCCATGACACTTTTTCTGACACAAGCGATGACGACATTTGGGGAACGCCCACCGGTGACGCAACACCGGCCTCTGTTGATGACATTTTTTCAGAAGATTTTTATATTGTGGACAGTAATTCTCATTCCCAACCTTTTTCGAATACCAATAACATTTATGATAAAATACATAATTATCAGGATATTTTTTCTCATTATTCTAGTCAACCTCAGTCACCTAGTTTTTCTTCTACCCCACCGTTTAAACCTCTTTCACCGCCCAAGTATAGTGTTTTTTCGCCTTCTAATTGTGTACAAGTTAAAGGGGAGGAGTCTGCCCGCCTCCAAACCTCCCACCACCCTCCCTTATGGCCAGTCCCTGACCACAGGGAACGGGTCTGGGATTCCCGTCTGGAGGGGGGGCCTATGGCCTATAGCTGTGTTGCGGAGGTAGCGCAGATGCTACCTGTTCTTAAAACTGCTAAACAAAAACCTCCATGTAGGCCACCTTTACCTGTTTTTCGGCCCGCTAAACGCTTAGCTCCTCCTAGTAGACCTCCACCTGTGTTTCCCCCGGCCAAATCTCAACGGCCTTGTAGACCTCCTCCACCTGTTTTTCCCCCGGCCAAGTCTCAACGGCCTTGTAGACCTCCTCCACCTGTGTTTCCCCCGGTCAAATCCCAACGACCAAGTAGACCTCCTCCACTGGTGTTAGGACTCGCGAGGTCATTACCTCCAGCACGTCCTCCACCACCGGTGTTCTGCACTTTTCCCAGTCTGGTTCTCACACCAGCACATGACTCTAACCTGGTTTTCACGCCGGAATCCAATTTTCACCTGGTTTTCACACCAGAAATTTTTTGTAGCCTGGTTCTCACACCAGTTTTAGACTCTAGCCTGGTTCTCAAGCCAGCACCAAATCTGAGGCTGGTTCACATACCAGCACCAAGCTCTAGTCTGGTTCTCGCACCAGAAACTGACTTTAGCCTGGTTCTCAAGCCAGCACCAGTTCCTAAGCTGGAGTGCACTCCACCACCAGTTCCAAAGCTGGAGCGCACTCCAGCTCCAGAGCTGGAGCATACACCTGCGTCGACGACAGGGCTGGAGCCCACTCCAGGACCTCGACAAGTGGTATCTGTACCAGCTCCACGCCGCCAAGCACCGGCACCGCCGACGAAGGGGCTGGAGCCGACACCGACGATGAGGCTGGAGTCCACACCAGTCACGCCTACGACGACGTCGCCGTCTGCTTCTACGCCGACGACTCCTGCGGCTACCACGCCGCCTCCGACGCCTTCTTCGGCAGCAGCACCCGCATCATCCTCGCCAGCTGCACTCGGGCCTGCTTTGGCTGCAGTCCCCGCACCCTCGTCTGCTGCTTCCAAGCCTGCTGGGATTTCGGTGCTGAGGCGTCGTCGACCACGGGCGTGGCCTCTGCGAGGTCGTCCTCCTCGCCAGACACTCCCTCCTCCATGTCGGCCACGGATGTAGCCGTGCCCGGGTCGTCCGCCTCGCCGGGCACCTCATCCTACGAGGCGGCCACTAATGTGGCCTTTTCGAGGTCGCCCGCCAAAACTTTTTTGGCAGCGGCGTTCCACCCGCCGCCGCCACATGATGTGTCCTCGGTGGATTCGGGGACATGCGATCTGGCGACCCTCCACCGTGGCCTCCCTCCGCCCTCCCTTCGTTTGTGAACTTTATGGTTTTGGAGAGGGGGTTCAAGTTTTTGTTTGTGTGTTTTGAGACATCTGGTATCTGTCTTTTGTTGGGGGGGAATACTGTTGCGATCTGCTGCTCAGATCTACACGATTTATTTTTCTATTTTGTATATTTCTCCGACTCCTTATTTCCTGTTTGCTTTGTCACCATGGTCACTCATCAGTTCACCTGCTGCTCACGCCCTGCACACCTGCTACAGATAAACACCGTCACTTTATAAGCCGTCCTCTTTTGTTTATTCAGCCTGGGTTCATAATTTGCTTTCACGCAACAAGTTACGCCTGCACTCTACATCGTATGTATATTCTCGCTAGCTTTTCACGCTCAGCCATTTGTTTATTCCAGCTCTCATGCTGTATGTTTTGTTTTTCTCTTTAATGTGTCTATGTGCCAGTTTAGTTCTCACTTTTGTAAAAATCCTAGCTTTTATGCTAGCGTCCTTTGTTTGTTTTATTCTACTAGCTCTAGCATTTTTGTTATATAGCTCTTTTTGTTATTTAAATAAATCTGTTTATCTTACCTTTGCTGTGTTCAATTTCGACGCATCCTCGAGGGAATCGAACCCGGCATCACAAAGCCGAACAGACGTAACAATGGAAATTAAATCAACTGATGCATGTTATTACGAATACACTATTTGCACAATTGTAAGCAATTAATGCTCATTCAGTTAGACAAAAATAAATATTTAATTAAATAAATATTAAAAATGGCTTTAATATAGTGCACACAGATTGAACATGCATCAATATATTGTTTGTAATCAAAGCATGAGGTATCCAAATATTCTAAGATACACACACACACATATATATATATCTGTATGTATGTATGTATATATATATATATATATATATATATATATATATATATATATGTATATACACTATATTGCCAAAAGTATTTGGCCACCTGCTTTTACTCACATATGAACTTGAAGTGCCATCCCAAGGAATTGTCCAATATGTTTTAGTATCCTGGAGCATTCAAAGTTCCTTTCACTGGAACTAAGGGGCAAAGCCCAACTCCTGAAAAACCAAACCCACACCATAATTCCTTCCCCACCAAATTTCGCACTCGGCCCAATGCCATCGAAAATGTAGCGTTCTCCTGGCAACCTCCAAACCCAGACTGGCCCATCAGACTGCCAGATGGAAAAAGCGTAACTCATCAGTCCAGAGAAGGCGTCTCCACTGCTCTAGAGTCCAGTGGCTACGTGCTTTACACCACTGCATCCCACGCTTTGCATTGGACTTGGTGATGTATGGCTTGGATTCAGCTGAACGGCCATGGAAAGCCATTCCATGAAGCTCTCTGCCTACTGTACGTGGGTTAATTGGAAGGTCACATGAAGTTGGGAGCTCTGTAGCAACCGACTGTGCAGAAAGTCTTTGCACTATGTGCTTCAGCATCTGCTGACCCCTCTCTGTCCGTTTACGTGGCCTACCACTTGATGGCTGAGTTGTTCCCAAACTCTTCACTTTTCATGTAATAAAGTTGACTTTGGAATATTTAGGACCGAGGACATTTCACGACTGGATTTGTTGCACAGGTGGCATCCTATGACAGTTCCATGCTGGAAATCACTGAGAGCGGCCCATTTATTCACAAAATGTTTGTAGAAACTGTCTCCATGCCTAAGTGTTTGATATTATAAGTTATTAGAACACCTGATTCTCATCATTTGGATGGGTGGCCAAATTCTTTTGGCAATATAGTGGGTATATAAATTCTCACGCCAGTACATTTCTTAAGGTGTGAGTGAGGTTCAACCAACATACTATCGCACGGTCACACTCGCTGGCACTTGTTACACGTGCTTCGCTGCACTTCTGTTTGTTTTCTGTTGGGTTAAAAATGTTGCTTTTGTAGAAGGAAGAACAAGGAGAGGATATTGCGTGTAAAAGTTAAGCCAACTGGCCACAGCTCTGCAGTCCTGGTCACCGTTGACGTAAGGTGGGACTATTTTGAAGGTGCACGTCAAGGTCGGCTGGTAGGTTGGTAGTAGGAGGAGCGAGTTGGCGTCACTTGATGCTGCAGCACAATGAAACTTTTATTTGTGCAGACTGACTTCATGCAGTCATGACGGTATTAAAATCCCAGCAGGAGGTTTCTATAAGTTGTTACTTTTTATCAATAATTAATGTAAATGGAGAAAACAAGATCAATTACACAATTCATAATAATCAATAACTGATGATTATTCCATGTGTAGAAGAACATCACCACAAATTGGTGTCAGTCCACTTGGAAAATATTATATTTGATAGACAAAAAAATATTTGACAAATCTGAGCTGAAGTTTGTTTGTGTTGTCTTGCGGACGTCCAACAGATGAACGCTCGTCAAGAAGAACGTCCCCTTCAGCAGGAGGAGGATCCACAGCCCCCCCACCTTAAAGAAGAAAAGGAGGATCTTTGGGTTACTCAGGAGGAAGAGTTTGTTCCAGGGCAGGAGGAGGCGGATCTCAGCAAGTTTCCACTGTTGTTGTCTCTGTGAAGACGGAAGGGCATGAAGACAAACCACCTGAGTCCTCACAGCTTCATCACAGTCCAAGTAAGTACAACATCTAGATGTCATCCAATATGTATGCTAAGTAGTTAAAAACTGCTAGTACAACGCGGCTAACATTATAGGTAATGGTAATCCTCTATTGTGCCTTTAAAGCCCCTTTAAAATAGCCAACATTAATCCATTTACTTGTAGTGACCTGTATATTAGCCAAGTTTTAGCAGCATTGTAATTGTAAGAGCCAAATTCAAGGAACTACTTTTAGTGAAACGGCTTCTTGCTCGCAGAGAGGTAGACTAGCTACTGAGCTGCTGCTGCATCCACTCTGAGTTGGTAAAAGTTTGTTCTAGATTATAAATCATGCCTCACACTTGTATCGGCGAAGGTGGTGGCCATACACCGAGAAGTTGGTCAAATTAGTTTTAAACCCAAGGATGTCGCTAGGAAGACACGGCAAGATGCTCATTTAGCAATAAGCTGGACGAGCTGAAGCTGCAGATTGCCACAAATAAGATGTTTAGGGACAGCTGCATTCTGCTCATCACGGAGACGTGGCTTCACCCGCTCATCTCGGACATGGCTATCTAGCTAGCGGGCCGCACAACACATCGGCATGACAGAACCAAAGACTCCAGTAAGAGCAGAGGAGGGGGGCTATGCATCTACGTCAACAACAGCTGGTGCACCAACATCAAGACTGTTACCAGTCACTGTTCATCAGATTTGGAGTACGTTACTGTGAAATGCAGACTCATCTACCTTCCACGGGAGTTTAATGTTGTCATGGTAACGGCTGTTTGACATACTAGTACGGCACTCAGGGTGTTACTTGACTCCATTAGCAGTCAACAAATTGCGTACCCTGAGGCGGTGCACATCATTGCTGGGGACAAAAAAGGCTACCCTTTTTTTGATTTTAGCTCTGCGTTCAATACCATCCTCCACCACAGACTGGTGCCCAAACTGACGGGGCTGGGACGGTCTTCCTCCATCTGCCACTGGATCCTGGACTTCCTGACAAATCGCTCTCAGAGGGTGGAAGTAGGCTCCCACCTCTAAGCATCCATCAGCATCAGCACCGGCTCCCCACAGGGGCTGCGTGCTAAGCCCCCTACTCTACACTCTCCACACTCATGCCAGCAATACCAATATTAAATTTGCAGACGACACCACAGTAGGTGGACTCATTTCTGGGAGGGATGAGTCTGCCTACAGCAGGGGTCACCAACCTTTTTAAAAGCAAGAGCTACTTCTTGGGTACTGATTAATGCGAAGGGCTACCAGTTTGATACACACTTACATAAATTGCCAGAAATAGCCAATTTGTTCAATTTACCTTTAACTCTATGTTATTATTAATAATTAATGATATTTAATTAAATATTTCACAAATATTCTTTGTCGAAAAAACAGAAGCTGAAATTAAGAATTAAATTAAAATGTATTTATTATTCTTTACAATAAATAAATACATCTACTTGAACATTGATTTAAATTGTCAGGAAAGAAGAGGAAGGAATTTAAAAGGTAAAAAGGTACAAGTGTTTAAAAATCCTAAAATCATTTTTAAGGTTGTATTTTTTTCTCTAAAATTGTCTCTCTGAAAGTTATAAGAAGCAAAGTAAAAAAAATGTATGATTTTATTTAAACAAGTGAAGACAAAGTCTTTAAAATATTTTGTTGGATTTTCGAATTCTATTTGAGTTTTGTCTTAGAATTAAAAATGTCGAGCAAAGCGAGACCAGCTTACTAGTAAATAACTACAATTTAAAAAATAGAGGCAGCTCACTGGTAAGTGCTGCTATTTGAGCTATTTTTAGAACAGGCCAGCGGGTGACTCATCTGGTCCTTATGGGCGACCTGGTGCCCGCGGGCACCGCGTTGGTGACCCCTGGGCTACAGCAATGAAGTAGAGCGGCTGACTGGGTGGTGCAGGGAAAACAACCTGGTCCTTAACACCACCAAGACGAAGGAGCTGATCTTGGACTTCTGGAAGTAAAAAAATGATAAACATCCAACCACTGTACGTCAACGGGGACTATGTGGTAAGGGTTTCTAACTTCAGATTCCTGGGCATCCAGATCGAGGAAGACCTGTCGAGGAGTGCGAACGCCTCAGTGACCATCAAAAAGGCATAGAAGAGACTTTACTTTCTGAGCCTCCTCAAAAAGAACCATCTGTCACAAAAACTGCTTGTCTTTTAACCGCTGCTCAATAGAGAGTGTGCTGACATACTGCATGTGTGTATGTTATGAGCAGAGCGAAATGCACTTAAGAGGGTCATAAAAAGTGCCATGAAGATCACTGGCTGCTCTCTCCCCTCTCTAGATGAACTGTACAGTGCCATGTGCCTCAAAAAGGCCCATCATAAGTAGGGTTGTCCCGATCCGATATTTGGATCGGATCGACCGCCGATATTTGCCAAAAAATGTGTATCGGCAAGGCATGGGAAAATGCCGATCCAGATCCAGTTTTGAAAAAAGTGCCGGTCCGTGTTTTTCAACGAACCGATTTAAATAATACATTCCACTCTTCTGCGGCTCCCTAAGCTTCGTTCCGCATTTTCTAGCACACCTTCAACACATCCACAGGTCTGTGTCCTAACCGTTAAAACGGCAATGTAAATTAAAAGTTACGGTAAAAATGTCAGCTGTGTGGGACTATTTTACCCTACACAACGAAAAAGATGAACATTCTGTAGCGACAGCACTCTGCCAGCAACATTAACAGGCAACCAATGGTCGCTGCTAGAGAAAACTGCAACAATTCTTAAACCCTTCCAAGAGCTGACAGCCGAAGTTGGTGCGACATGCTTTCTAGACAGTGCGAGCGAAGAACACCGAGGGATTCAAACCATGAAGGCCACCTTACTCGATGCAATCCACGCACGTTTTGACCATGTGGAAACTGAACCCCTCTATGCCGTGGCAACAATGCTAGATCCACGCTACAAAGACAAGTAAGTGCTTTATAATTATTTGAGCATGTTATAAGCTTCAGTACTATATTGAAAATATTTTACGCTACAGCTGGCATTTATTTCTTTGTCAGTATTTCAGTAGCCTAATGTTTCATAGATATAAGGTGAAGGGAATGTATTATTATTATAATAGTATTATTTATTATTATTGTTATTATTCTTATTCTCCTTCAGTTATATGATGGGTGAGGAAATGAATGTCACTGTTGATCATTTCGGATCTATTTTGTGAGTTACTTGTTGTAATTGAACATTAATATGTGAAAACTGGCTGAATCAATATTAAATAATTGATATATCTTTATTACATTTTATCCAAATGTTAAGGTTCTTCACTAGTTCTACCAACCTGCATCAGGCAAAGGAGGCACTAAAGGTAGAGGTGATGAAAATGGAAAAAGAACTGAAGACTATCCCTACTGGAGAAGGTGTGGCTAAGGCTGAGACAGCAAGGCAAACACCAGGAATGGAGGCTGGAAGCTCAACCAGCAGCCTCGGCAGCTACTTTGACGAGATATTGGAGGAGAGCAGCCAAGTTCCTCAATGCTCCTTGTACAAGTGTTGAGAGTGAGAGGCTTTTTAGCGCAGGCTCACTCATCATTGATGAACACAAGAGGTGCTCGTCTTTGTTAGAAAGAATCTTCCCTTTATGCTCGGACTGCAGTCAGGGGGGGCAAACAATTGAAGGGAGTTTGTGGATAGTTTTTTGTTTTTTTTAAGTTTACACTTGTTCAAGAGCAAGTATTGATGCTGAGTTATAGACATTTCATCCCACTCAGGTTTGTGTGTTTTGCTTTATTTAATAATGTTTACAGCATTATTCGCACTTTATACTGTTCACTTTTTCACTGTTCAATGATGCCATTTCTGTTTGTCATGTATAATTATGTCTATTTTGTGTTTATCCTTGAATAAACAAGTCAGTTTCTTGTTACCGACCATGGTGTATTATTCAAACTCACCTAATTCAGCAGGCTAGTTGTTATCAAGCGTATTAAAACCATTTTCAACATGAATCTGACAACTAAGTAGGCTAAATAACTTTAAACTTTATTACATGCTCGGATAGGCCAGTATCGGCCAGTGTCGGTATCGGATCGGAAGTGTAAAAACAACATCGGTATCGGATCGGCAGTGCAAAAACCTGGGTCGGGATATCCCTAACGTGAAGCAAAAGGAAATAGACTTTCAACCCACAGCACTCGCAGTGAGAAAACTCGACCACAAGATGGCATCATAGCAGAGACAATACAGAATACAGATTTACACTGTAAACGACCTAATCTTTTCTTCATGTTTATACATCAGTAAATGACATTAAAATCACAAGGGGCGCTGGAGCCTATCCCAGCTGCACTCAGGTTAAAGGGAATTTATGGCTATATAGATTTTAGGCCATATTGCCCACCCCTTGTAAAAATCTGTCTTCTTTTCCTGTGAATAATGTTGTAAAAAGCAGCGTGTTTGTTTTCAGGCCATTTCATATACCGTATTTTTCAAACTATAAGTTTTTTGTAGTTTGGCCGGGGGTGAGACTTGGCAAAACCATAAAAAAAGAAAAATGTTTTTTGTTTTTGGCCGGGTCTCACCCCCGCTGGACTGTGGAGAAGACTGTGACTTATAGTCCGAAAAATACGGTAATAACTTATTATTTTAAGTACATGTAAACATACTGAATGCCTCTTGTGACTGAGCAAATCTGGACATTTCTCAAGCATGTTTGTCATTTTGTATCCTGCAGATGTCTGTGAAGAACACCTTCTGACTGAAAAACAGGAGTGTAGCTTCAGGATGGTGAAGGAGGATCCTTCTAAGAGGACGACCAGGTGCCACAGACCCTCTGGCGTCTCTTTTCCTCTTTGACAAAGACCCTTCCCTGTAAAAAGGAAGAGGAAGATTCACTGACCCTCCACATTAAAGAGGAAGCGATGGAACACAACATCAGTCAGGAGGGGAGATCATCTTGAAGGACTGGTGGAGTTCCCAGTGACTGGTGTCCCTGTGAAGAGTGAAGATGAAGAGGTCAAAGGTAAAAGTGAGGAGAAGAGAGAGGCGGAGCCTCCAAGCAGCAGCTCAACACAACACATGACAACAGAAGCTGATGGAGACCACTGTGGAGGATCACAAGCAGGCAAGCTCTTAGCTCCACTATCAGATAGTGAGGACACAACGTCACACTCTCCTGACACTGATGATGAAGACTCTAAAGATGATAAGACATGTCACACTGACAACACTCACTTCAAATGTTCTCACTGTAACAAATCCTTTCGTTCCCGTTCTTATCTGAAAGTACACATGAGAACACACTGGAGAAAAAATGTTTTCCTGCTCAGAATGTGGTAAATGTTTTACTAACAGTCAGAGTTTGAAAGTGCACATGAGAACACACACTGGAGAAAACCCATTTTCCTGCTCAGAATGTGGTAAATGTTTTACAATAAGTAAGAGTTTAAAAGTACACATGAGGATCCACACCGGATAAAAACATTTTTCCTGTTCATTTGGTGGTAAAGGTTTTACACAAAAAAATGTGTTGAACGAACACATTTCAGTACACACTGGTGAAAAGCCTTTTACCTGTTCAATATGTGGTAAAAGTTTTACACACAGTCAGACTTTGAAAAAACTCACAAGGTTACACACTGGTGAAAAACCTTTTATCTGTTCAATATGTGGCTCTTCTTTTCCAAGGAAGGAATCTTTGAAAGTGCACATGAGAACACACACTGGTGAATAACCGTTTTCCTGTTCAGTCTGTGGTAAAGGTTTTGCAGAAATTCAACATTTGAAAAGACACAGGGAAACGCACACTGGTGAAAAAAGACATTCCTGTTCAATCTGCAACAGAAGCTTTTGTGACCTATCAATCCTTAGAGCACACATGACAACAAACCCAGGAGAGAAAGAACGATCAAACCTTGTAGTACACATGAGAAGACACACAGGAGAGAAAGTGTTGAATTGCAGTGTGTGTGGTGAAAGATTCTCTTATAAGTACCAGTGTAAGAAACACAAGTGTGCTGGTGAGATCAGCAGCAGCAAATGAAACTGCAGGATTTGAAATAACCCTAATCCCTAACCTCAAATCATGATTTTGAGTCTTTATTGTTTGACTTCAGGCTTCACGGTGGAAGAGGGGTTAGTGCGTCTGCCTCACAATACAAAGTTCCTGCAGTCCTGGGTTCAAATCCAGGCTCGGGATCTTTCTGTGTGGAGTTTGCATGTCCTCCCCATGAATGCGTGTTTTCCCTCCGGGTACTCCGGCTTTCTCCCACCTCCAAAGACATGCACCTGGGGATAGGTTGATTGGCAACACTAAATTGGCCCTAGTGTGTGAATGTGAGCGCGAATGTTGTCTGTCTATCTGTGTTGGCCCTGCGATGAGATGGCGACTTGTCCAGGGTATACCCCGCCTTCCGCCAGATTGTAGCTGAGATAGGCGCCAGCGCCCCCCGCGACCCCAAAAGGGAATAAGCGGTAGGAAATGGATGGATGGATGGATGTTTGACTTCACATGTTTCCAAATATCCCTGCCAAGGAGGGGCAGCAAGGTGGACAAAAATATATGAGTAGAGTGACCATCTTCAGAAAATGTGCCGAATATCTTTACACACCTCGGTCTTCTCTCCAGCACCATTAGAACAAAAAGGGACGTTTTTGTCATGAAAAAGGAAGGTTTTTGTGGTTGGTGCACTAATTGTAAGTGTATATTGTGTTTTTTTATGTTGATTTAATAAAAAAAATTATATATATATAATTCAATAATAATAATATATATATTATATATAAAACGGAATATCTATATATATCTATATATATAGATATATATATATATATATATATATATATATATATATATATATATATATATATATATATATATAGATATATATGTAGCTGAGATAGGCGCCAGCGCCCCCCGCGACCCCGAAAGGGAAGAAAATGGATGGATATATATATATATATATATATATATATATATTTTTTTTTTTTTTTTAAACAAAAAATAATGAAAAATTCTTCTGCGGCCCGGTGGTTGGGGACCACTGCCTTATTGGGCTGCGAATCCTTCGGTGTCCCACAATTCGATTCAATATCGATTCTTGGGGTCACGATTCGATAATATATCGATTTTTTTCAAAACAATTCTGTATTCATTCAATACATAGCATTTCAGCAGGATCTACCCCAGTCTGCTGACATGCAAGCAGAGTAGTAGATTTTTTTAAAAAGCTTTTAGAATTGTAAAGGACACTGTTTTATTAACTGATTGCAATAATGTAAATTTGTTTTCACTATTAAACGATTCAAAAATATGACTTATTTTATCTTTGTGAAAACGTGTTGTCAAGCTTATGAGATGCGATGCAAGTGTAAGCCACTGTGACACTATTGTTCTTTTTATTTTTGTAAATGTCTAATGATAATGTCAATGAGGGATTTTTAATCACTGCTATGCTGAAAGTATAACTAATATTGATACAGTTGTTGATAATCATTTTTGTTTCACTACTTTTGGTTTGTTCTGTGTCGTGTTTGTGTCTCCTCTCGATTGCTCTGTTTATTGCAGTTCTGAGTGTTACTGGGTCAGGTTTGGTTTTGGAATTAGATTGCATTGTTATGGTATTGATGTGTAGTGGTTTGTTGGATTGATAAAAAAAAAATCGATTTTTACAAAGATGAGAATCGATTCTGAATCGCACAACGTATTTGATTGGATTCGTATTCGAATCAATTTTTTCCCACACCCCTAATGCCTTACCACCGTAGGCTTCTACAGAGAGGGTGTCATCAAGCTGCACCTCACCAGTCTCACAGAGGAGTTCAAGTGTGCAAAAAACTAGACTCCAGATGACACTGAATGAATCCAGAGACTTAGTAGAGAGCAACAATACACCGCCCTTGGCGACAGGGCGCAAATGGAGACCAGCCAAAGCGGTGGAGGCCGCAACAACAGACCTCAGACATGCTGACATTGTGGGCTATGTACAGCAAGGAAGAGGAGGCTTTGGGCTAACAGCTACCTGCCCAGCTTGGAATAAGGCCACAGCACCAGAACGGAGAAAGATGGTGATGGACCAAGTACGCCGCCAGGAGGAGGCTGCAAGCTGGGCCAAGGCAGTCTCTCTGGGCAAACAGGGTCAGTGGACGAGATGGGACAGTGAGGAGAGGAGGAAGATCAGCTGGCAAGAACATGAGGGCCAGGGAAGTGAGGCAGTTGAGCTTTGTCATCAAAGAGACATATGACATCCTTCCAACATCAGTTAATCTTCACTATAGTGGTTCGGCGCCCTTTGTTCCATGCCAGCCACTCTCAAGCACATTCTCACAGGGTGCAAAACCAGTCTCACCACTCACCAGGGGGAACAAGATAGCTCTTTTTTCAAAAATCATCATGGATCAAGAAGGCAATCCGAAGAAAGAAAAGAAATGCCTTGACCCTGATTCGGCCCTGGGTTGCTGCGGCCAAAACACAAAGTATTAACCACCATACGATCATGGCTGTGACAAACCAGGCTTATTTATAATGTGTTCTTCTTTGATGTCTAATGGTAAAATATCTATTAAAGTGACATTCTGTTTGAACAACATCATGGAAGATAATCTCATTCAGTGTGCTAATACTTAATGTTCGGGGACATTTTTGTCTCATTAAACAAATAAAGTAAATGGACGTCCTCATTCATCCAGGTCATTGTATTCTCAGGTCATGAAATGGATCGTAACTGGATTGTTCAGTTTGTCCTAGACGACGTTTCGCTCCTTATACAAGCAGGCTTCATGTTGGCACGGCTTGTCAACCTTGAGAGTGGCCTCAATTTTTTTCTGGAACTCTCCCTTCACTTCATAGATTCATACAGCTGTTGTGGTGGTGTTAAAGTGGACATTAGTATACCTGATAGAGGGCAAGGTCAGAGCAGTAATGGTTTTGGACAGACGTCCTCAGGATATCAGATAGTATTTTGAGTCTTTTTTGAATGAAATCACATACAAACATAATGGGTGATCCATCAAGCCAGATTTGAACCATTGACCTAAGCACTTCAGCACGAGCAACTACAGTCCTTCGCTCTACCAACTGAGCTATCAATGAGTCTGCTGTATATTTAACTCTGGCAATTCAATGTAAGAAAATTAAGATAACTTGTACGGATTTGCACACATTTGTAATTATTTGCAATAACGGAAGCATCAGCTGCTTCAGTACATTAGATGGACTAAAACATGGCAGTACATTTGTTCCCCTAAAAGTAAACATCTATCTTAAAACTAAGTTCCAAACTGATTTCCTTACTTTTTGACAGGATGATAACATTTCTTAATAAGATTTAGGAGTGACTCTAGACAACGTCTGCTTTGATCAAGTGTTCAAGTGATACTAAATCTGATTCTTGGATCAATATTATGATTCAATGATAATTTACTGATACGTTTTAAAGCTCAAACTTACAAAGGGGTCTGACAACATTGACTATGTCAGTTTTCACCTAATCTTTTATAAAGTCATCTTGAAAATCTATTTTTCAATTAAAATATACCAAAATGAGGCCATGCCATTGAAGAATGTTATGAGTATTGCATGCAATTGGCAGATTTTGGTTCTGGTACAGGAGCCAATTACTGCAAGACAGCTAAAGAATCAGTAACGGGAAAAGTTAGCTCGGCTCTTCCGTTTTAAAGGGCGAAGTCATCTAATATCGTTTTGTTCTAATAGCGCTGGAGAGAAGGCCAAGTAGTCTAAAAATGTCCGGCACATTCTCTGAAGATGGTCATTCGACATTCCACTCGGAGCCGCTAACCACAACGTCATCTGTTCACTTCCGTCATACAAACAGGAACTAAAGCCCCACAAACCACACTGCAGCAGTGCCCCCAAGTGGATGGAGGACACCACCACTCAACTCCAATGCTCCTTAGCTTGTACTGACTGGGCCATTTTTGATGGTAGTCTGAATCGCAGAGTCTCTGTCATTACAGACTACATCAAATTCCGCACCAGCTTCACAAAACCGACCAAAACAATAAATATCGATCCCAACTTCAAACCATGGATTACCCCACAATTAAAACAGAGCCTGAGAGAAAAACATAAATCCTTTAGGCAACAAGACTGGACCAGCTTCAAGGCAACAAATAGCAATTTAAAAAATGAGGTACATAGAGCAAAACTGAAGTACAAAAACAAACTGGAAACTGAATTCAGCAGCATGAACACCAAGCAGGCCTTTCAGTAGGTGAAAACCCTGACAAGATGCGGATCAAAAACATCATGCACTGTCAGTGACCCAGAAACCCTCTGTGGCAAAAAGTCGGCTCCCACCGTTTTGATCATTTGGACTTCTCACCAGAGTGCCAGGACCTGCTGAGAGCCCTCCCATCATCAGACCCCGAGTAACAGGCACCCTTCACAGAGGAGGAAGTATGGCAACAGCCGAGCCGCTGCATGCCAGGCAAGGCACCAGGGCCTTATGGCATTAGAGCCAGTGTGATCAGGGACTGCCATGGAGCTCTCCACTATCCTACACTTTCTCTTCTGTCAATGCTACCAGACTGCAACAATACCCATATTTTGGCACACTGCAACCATCATCCCAGTACTGAATAAATCCAGACCCACAGAACTCAACCATTACCGCCTCATAGCCCTCACATCCATAATTATGAAGTGCCTGGAGAAACTGCTGCTCTATATCATCTTTCCAGTTGTCACCCCACCCCTGGACCCCCTCCAATTTGCCTACAGGGCCTGCTGTGGCCTGCCTGCTGCATCTCCTCCTCCAGCATCTGGACTTTCCAGGCAACTTTGCCAGGATCCTCTTTGTGGACTTCAGCTCCGCCTTCAACTCCCTACAGAAGCATCTACTGATCCGGAAACTTCACCATCTCAACATCCCCCCTCAGCTGATCCACCTCACCCACAACTTCTTCACCAACCGACTGCAAGCAGTTGGTTAAACTATCATAACACAGCCAAACATTTCACAGAGTCATGCACAGCCAGTTATCTGGATATCAATGTCAATAAAACAGGAGAAATGTGTTTCAACCCCCCCTCACCTCAGCACCCCATCATCATGAACACACAAACAGTTAAAACAGTTGACACGTTTAAATACTTGGGCGTAACCTTGGACAGTAAACTCAACTTTGATCAACACACCTCGGACATTAAAAAAAAGAAGTCAACAAAGACTGTCAGCCACCGGTAAACTTAAAGGACTATACCTTGCATCTCACCTCCTGTTATTACTGTACCAAAGCATTGTTCACATCCTTCTGTACTGTTCCACATGTTTTTTCACTATGCTTTTTGTAACCAACCGAACCAAATCACACGCATTACAAACATAGCAGCTAAACTCTTCGGCCCACCCACACCCAACATCTCAGATCCAAACCAGAGGTCCATCATTCGACTGGTAAACGCAATATGACTCACCCACTACACCAATACATCATCCCACTACCATTAGGGTGTAGGTACAGAACTATCAAATTCCGGACGGCCCGCCTCAGGAAAAGCCTTATCCTTGCAGCTATATTCTCCCTAAACAGCAGGCCCAGCCGACCTGTCTGACAAGCCTGTAAATGTGTTGGTCATGTATGATGCCTTTGTTATTTTTGTTCGTGAGGTGTAATGTCTATTTAAATGTACGCCAGTGAAAATGAATTTCCCCAACGGGGACCAATAAATCTAAATCTTAATCTAAAATCTAATATGCTTTTGTCCACCTTGCTGCCTTTCCTTGGCAGGGTTATTTGAAAGTTTGTTCAGAGAAACAATAAAGAATCAAAATAATGTCTTGTGTCTTGAGGTTGCACAAAATAGGAACCATAACACCTGTATGAATCTGGGAAGTAAAAGGAAAGGTCCATAAGAAAGTTAAAGGCAATCACATGGCTGACAAGCCGTGCCAGCCGTTCTGAGGGATGATTGTAAATCCAGAGGCCCAGGCTGCAGGGAAACCAGTTTTGTATTGTGAGAGCCACAGAAGGCTTAACAGTAAAAACAACTGGTTAAGAAGAACACAGGGGTGGGCTGAAACTCCGGGTCGTACCAGGGTCTTTCAGAGATTTAGTCTGACACTCTCCCAACTGAGCTATTCCAGCCATTTAAATTCCTTTTGGGTTCGCTTTTTCAAATGTAACCAAAGTCTGCCCTATTTTTGACTTTTAAGGTCTGGAAGGAGGCCTTTCCATAGGGTCTCAGAGCCTAGTATTGGTCAGCAGAACTTGATTCCCGGAAGATCAAAAAGAATGACTTACGCTCCATGACTGAGCATATTAGGGTCCCTAAAATATTAAGCGCAATGCTTCTGAAGAATGTTTTACTACCAAGATATGGTTTCACATCTTATTCAACCACTTACCATAGGGAACAAGATACCTATTTTTCAAAAATAATCATAAAAAAAGGCAGTTTGAAGAAAGGGTAAAGTGCCGTGACCCGGATTTGAACCGGGGTTGCTGCGGCCACAACACAGAGTACTAACCACTATACGATCACGGCTGTACCAACCTTCTCTGATTGATAAATTGTTTTCTCTCTTGATGTCTAATGTTAAACGATCTGCTCGAGCAACATTCTGTTTGAACGTCATCATGTAAGAAAATCTCATTCAGTGTGCTAATACCTAATGTTCCGGGGAAATTTCTGTCTCATCGAACAAATTTAGGATGTCGGACATTATGATGATTCTTTTTTCAATGACATCACAAAAAAATAGTGAAAGAATTCTTGGAGCCCGAATTGGACCAGGAACTTATGGATGTCAGCATCAGCAACTACAATCCTTCGCTCTACAAAGTGAGATATTGAAGGTCTAGCTGGTAGTTTTTCATATAGGAATTCAATTGATTAAAATCTAGTTAACCATTGGACAGAGTCGCAGACATGTGTAATAACATGAAATAATGGAAGAACAAGCTTCTACAGTACACAAGAGATGCTAAAAAAAACTAACTTTTGTGCTGTGATTGAGCAGACAAAAGCTGGAATTGGATTTGATGGGTGTTTGAAAAAACGGATCCTGTTACGTGATTGGCCACGGAAAGATGAACTCAGCCCGGTGAAAGGTTTAGGAGAAGTGTGGGTGGCGGCGGAACAAAAAAGTTTTTATTCACACTGTGAAGGTTTAAAAGCATTACCAGAAACTCCAATTATTAGACAGTGTACCTGTATGAAACACTTGTGGTAAATCTTTTGCTGTAGGTGTGTTGGATGCACCTTCTCGTCACACTGAGCCCAGCTTTATTACTCTCAGTTTCAAGTTATGTAAGGGTCAGTTCAAGACCAAACATTAGCTTAAGGGACAATACACCATTAAACAATGTAACATGTCTAAATTAAAAATGAGGGAAAGGTGTGTTCCCAGCGACCCGATTCTGGAAAAGCGGTTGAAGATTGATGGAAAGGTGTGTGACAACTGATGTTAGGATTCCAATAGCAAGGTTGGCAGGTCAGGGAGACCATTTCAGTAGTGTAAGAGCCACAGGAGGTTTATTAGTAAAAACAATTGGTTAAAGAGAACACAGAGTTGTGCTGAAACCCAGGGTAGAACCAAGGTCCTTCAACTCTTCAGTCTGACGCTCTCCCAACAGAGCTGTTTGAGATTTACAAATCAGTCCTGGGTTCACTTTTTCAAATGGAAGCAAGGTCTAACCTGGTGGTATCTTTTGAGGGCTGGAAGGAGTCCTTTCCATGGCCATCACTGAGCCTCGTATTGGTCAGTAGAACAGGTACTTGAATCCCTTGAACTCAAAATAATGTCCTTCGCTCCATGACTGAGCATTTCAGAGTTGGCAACTTCGGGAGAGGAGCTTCTTTTTTGGTTGAAACCTTCTTTGTTGATGACGATGTAAAACTGGCTTAACTGTCAATAATGAGGTTTGTGTTTAAGCAATTGGTGAGCATGAGATTTGACAGTTCCCAGCTTGAACATCCTAATTATTTCACTTTTATCTGTGTTTGCCAATATGGTTATTCTCTCAGATGTTCGGCAAAAAAAGCATTAGAAAGAGCCTGGGTAGCTCAGTCAGCAGAGCTTCAGAATTCTAATCTGAGGGTCCAGGGTTGAAGTCTGTGTTCAGGTGGCCATTTTTAACTTATTTACATTTCTGCAAAGGCGTCCCTTTTGCCCCTCTGCAGCAGTCCTGTATCCTGTATTTAATTTGAAAAACTTATTTGAGCTGATGCTTCCATTATGACAAATAATTACGTGTGCAGATCAAGAGTTGTTTAAATTGTAATAAATTGAATAGAAGCGTGGGTCTTACAAGACCCTTTGATAGCTCAGTTGGCAGAGCGGGAGACTGAAGTTGCTCGTGCTGAAATCTTAAGGGAGCCGGTTCAAATCTACCTTTAAGGATTGCCTGTTATATTTTTATGTGATGTCATTCAAAACAGAAAAAAAATAATGTTTGACATCCTGAAGACATCCATTCAAAACCATTACCGCTAGGACCTTGGCCTCTATGGATTCCTGTCTTCATAAGACAGGTGGGTTTCGAGTATGCCACCCTACCGTTTAGGTCTTTATGCATTTAGTTAGGATATCACCTTGGTTGGATACTTATTTTTTTCCCTAACCGTGTGTGTGTTGGTGTATTACTATGTGCAAACTTACTCTACAAACATTCTTTAAACATTCTACACGCACTCAAAAATACTTAGCTGAACTCCTGCGCAAGACGGCAACAACTCTCAATTCCAAAATATATTAGAATTACCAATCAACCAAAAGCAAAACGAGTATTTTACCGTCATTGGTGAAGTCCTCTGTTGGGCCTTTTTTGGTGGGTTATGGTCCAGAAGTCAACTACCACAAGACAGCCAAAGAATCCTGATAAAGGGACAAGTTAGCTCGGCTCTTCCGTTTTAAAGGGCGAAGTCTTCCAATGTTGTTTTGTTCCAAAGGCGCCGGAGAGAAAGTTGGTTTGTCTAAAATTGTCCGGCACATTCTCTGAAGATGGTCACTCTACTCACATGGTTATGTCCACCTTGCTGCCCCACCTTGGCAGGGATATTTGGACGTATGATTAGTCAAATAATAAAGAATTAAAATTGTGTCTTGTGACTTGAGGTGGACACAAAATAGGAACCTTAACAGCTGTATGAATCGAGGAAGTGAAGTGAAAGGTCCAGAAGAAAATTTAAGCCACTCTCATGGCTGACAAGCCGTGCCAGCAGTTCTGAGGGATGATTTTAAATCCAGAGACCCAGGGTGTAGACGTTTGACAGCCAAACTAAGTCTAACAGAGGCCCGGGCTATAGCCAAAAGAAGACCAGAATGAAACGGGCAGACATCCAGGCTAAGGCAGTCGATGGAAGGTTGTAAAGTTCAGTAAAAGACCAGACATTGGCTTAAGGGACCATACCGTTAAACGACGTAACAGTTGTCCAAAAAACAAATAACAGAAAGGTGTATGACAACTGATGCCAGGATTCCGCCAGCAAGGCTGGCCGATCACTTCATTAGAGTAAGAACCACAGAAGTGTCCTTAGTAAAACAAAGTGGTTAAGAAGAACCCATAGTTGTGCTGAAACCCGGGGTTAAACCAGGGACCTTCAGATCTTTAGTCTAACACCCTCCCAACTGAGCTATTTAAGCCAACACATTCTGTGTAGCGTTAACTTTTTCAAATGTAACCACATTTTGCTTTGTTGTTGACTATTAAGGGCTGGAAAGAGGCCTTTGCTTGGTGAGTTTAGAGCCTATTACAGGTACTTGAATCGCAGGAATTTAGAATTAATGTCTGATGCTCCATGACTGAGCATTTCAGGGTCTGTGAAAAATTAAGCAAAATGCTTTTGAAGAAAGTTTTACAACCAACAAGATTTACTGCAAACATTTGGCAGATTTTTCACAAATGTTCATAAAAAATTTGCGGACAAATAATTAAGTCTTTAAGTGTAGATGAAGTATGCTTCATAAAATCAATCAGTCAATGTTTATTTATATAGCCCCAAATCACAAATGTCTCAAAGGACTGCACAAATCATTACGACTACAACATCCTCGGAAGAACCCACAAAAGGTTCAAGGAAAACTCACACCCAGTGGTCAGGGAGAATTCACATCCAGTGGGACGCCACTGACAATGCTGACTATGAGAAACCTTGGAGAGGACCTCAGATGTGGGAAACCCCCGCCCTCTAGGGGACAGAAAGCAATGGATGTCGAGCGGGTCTATCATGATACTGTGAAAGTTCAATCAATAGTGGCTCCAACACAGCCGCGAGAGTTCAGTTCAAGCGGATCCAAGAAAGCAGCGAGAGTCCCGTCCACAGGAAACCATCTCAAGCGGAGGCGGATCAGCAGCGTAGAGATGTCCCCAACCGATATATACTGGGTCCCGACGAGCGGTCAATCCTTGGTCTCGACTCTGGACAGCCAGTACTTCATCCATGGTTATCGGACCGGACCCCGTCCACAAGGGAGGGGGGGACATAGGAGAAAGAAAAGAAGCGGCAGATCAACTGGTCTAAAAAGGAGGTCTATTTAAAGGCTAGAGTATACAGATGAGTTTTAAGGTGAGACTTAAATGCTTCTACTGAGGTAGCATCTCGAACTGTTACCAGGAGGGCATTCCAGAGTACTGGAGCCCGAACGGAAAACGCTCTATAGCCCACAGACTTTTTTTGGGCTCTTGGAATCACTAAAATGTTTGTTTTATGTTTTAATGTTGTTTATAACAAAGACAACAATGTATTGATCGATTGACTGAGTTTATAATGCAATTTTATCAAGGGATAAACTAATAACCAATCACTGTTGAAAACTACTCAAATTAAGAACAGGTTACAAGGAAGGCTGCAGCGGCAGAAAGGGACGTCTTTTAAGAAATGTAAAGAGGTTAGCCTCAGTTGTCTGAACAGGGACTTGAACCCTGGACCCTCAGATTAAAAGTCTGATGCTCTGCCGACTGAGCTACCCAGGCTCTTTTCAATACTGATTTGCCCAATGTCTAAGAGAACAGCCATATTGGCAAACAGATGCAAGTGAATTAGTTAGGATGTTCAGTGACAAGCTGGGAACTGTCAAAGCCCAAACTCGCCAATTGCTTGAACACAAACCTCATTATTGACAATCAACCCAGTATTACATCATCATCAAGTGAGAAGGTTTTGACCAAAAAAGAAACTTGTTTCCCGAAGTTGGCAACTTTGAGCTGGATTTAACTTGGATTCTCCCCACAAGTTCGAGCCAAATGCCTTGGGGACCCAAGTTTAATGGTGATTTGAAAAACTAAAACCAAAAAGATGTCTTTAATCCACTTTAGCGCAAGATTCCGCCATTAAGGCTGGCAGGTCAGAGAGTCCATTTCAGTAGTGTAAGACCCACATGAGGCGTATTAGTAAAAACAACTGGTTAAAAAGAACACAAGATTGTGATGAAACCTGGGGCCAATCCATACGTTGTACTGATATGACCCAGTTTATGAGGTTGTTCAAATTAATAGTGCTTACAAAGTACAAAGAAGAAGAATTATGAGAAACACTTTCAACCTTATTGGAAATAAAATATTCTTCATCTCAGTATGCTAATAATGACTGAATTAATTAATTACATATTACAAAACTGTTTTATTACTCATTCACATATATAATTTTACTAATTTAGTATAAAATAAAAGTCAGTAAATGAATATATATATTTGTAAACCCGCTGAAGTGGGAAAGGGGTAGGATTAAATAAACTTAGCTTCTTCCTACTCTTTTTTAGACATGATGTAATGTGAAATGGTATAAAATTGTCTGATGTATTATGTTGTAAGAATGTTCATGTTTGAAATAAACTAAAGAAAGTAAGAAAATATTGATCGATTGACTGAGCTTATAATGCAATTTTACCAAAGGATAAAGTAACAGCACAAAGCACACATCAGTCATATTAAATTATGCATCAAGGCCAATACTGTACTGACATAAAATTGATATTTTTAATTTTGCCAGAGTACCTGGTTGGTTTCACATCTTGTGAAAAGCTCCTTACCGTTGAAAGACCTCGCCCTAATGGGTTTAGCTAGCGGTTCTGACTTGAGTCCTAGTCTCTTAGCTAAACCCCAGTCCATCAGACTGGCGTCTTCCCCAGAGTCTATAAAACTCTAGATCTGTGGCCGTGAGATGCGTTATCGTGACCTTAGTGAGAGTGCCTGGCATCTGAGGTACCGCCGGAACGTGACTCGCCACCTGGGATCCCTTGGTTGGACACGAAATGACAAGATGGCCGCTCTCTCCACAGTAAAAACATCTCCCCTCCATCAGACGCTTGCATTGCTCCTCTGGGGTCAGTCGGGCTCTCCCTAGCTGCATGGGCTCCTCCTCCAGGTCAGTGCGGAGGTGAGGACATAACTCCGGGGGTGAACGCTGAGTGGTCGCCCCGCTAGGTGCAAAAGGATGGGTGGTTCTTCCTGCCGCAGCCGGTCCTACTCCTCGCTGTCATTTGAGCTGGGCTAGTCGGTTGTCCATCCGGATGGCGAGATCGATGAGGGCATCTAGGTTGTCTAGTAGGTTGGGGACGGCATGGTAAAGTTGGTAGAGTGGCCCTGCCAGAAATTTGAGAGTTATTGGTTAAATCTCCACCTTCTACCATCCTAGTCACGTCCGTTGTGTCCTTGGGCAAGACACTTCACCCTTGCTCCTGATGGGTCCTGGTGAGCGCCTTGCATGGCAGCTCCCACCGTCAGTGTGTGAATGTGTGAGTGAATGGGCGAATGTGGAAATACTGTCAAAGCACTTTGGGCTCCTTAAAAAGGGGTAGAAAAGCGCTATACAAGTACAACCCATTTACCATTTTGGTCTAAGGGAACAAGGAGGTCCTGATTGGAAGCTCCGAATCCCTTCAGAAAGACTTCATACCCGCTTCCCACCCACTTTCTGCTGCTAGCGTGCGGAAGCGGGTGGCGTAGTCGCACACAGAGCCGCTACCCTGCTTTAAATTGCTTAGCTCTTGTGCCTTCTCTGTTGGAGGACAACGGGTCAAAAGTTTTGGTTAAAGCAGCTTGAACGTCTGTGAATGAGTGGCAGAGTGAAGAGTTCGCCCCCACTCGGCAGAAGCCCAAAATCTATACTTGATACACTAGAGTAACAAAAGATACAGTGGTTGGTTGATTGATAGATTGATTGATTGATTGTTCAACCTTGAGCAGTGACCACAGTATCCCCTCTGAAAAATGTGATGCGTGGACCCGGATATACTGCACAGTCCTACAGATATTATAGTACTTAACTACCGTTTGTTGCATTCCTCGAAATTAGGATGCATAACAAGTTTTCAAAAAGGAAAAATTGTTTATTAGAGTCAGTGACTCAAATTCAGTTTTGCGGATTAATTTGAAACCAAGAATTAATGTAAAAGACTAGATGGGATTTGAACCTTTTCTTACCGACACATTTGTCAACATTTAATCTTTTTAAGTCCACAGTGTCGGTACTTCTACTGTTGGAAGTTCAGTTCTGCAAAAGAAACAAACGCCTCTACTTTGGGGTGCATTAGTTCTATTTGACAAGGACAAATTATTTTCGCCTCAGGAAACAGACAAGTTTCTCACCAGGAAACCATCCATCCATCCATTTCCTACTGCTTGTTCCTAAGCGATGGTATTTAACTCTACGTCTCCATAAAGCTAGGGAGCATATACAGTTAGCAGAGTGGCGCAGCAGAAGTGTGCTCCCCCCTATAATCCAGAGGTTGATAGATCGAATCTATCCTCTATCTTGAGTGTTTAAGGTGAAAGGAATCCGCGATGTTCCAAATACACTGTTGGTTTTCACGTCATGATAAGAACACCCATTGTGCAGACTTCACGCCGAAGAATAGTCTAACTTGCCTTTTTTGAAAATGTCTATGGTAATGTTCTGCATCCAATGAGCACAAACATGAGATGGAAAATAAATTACTTGCTCCCAGTCAGGGTTGTCAGTGTTTCCCTGACCGGGAACTGAACCCGGGCCGCAGTGGTGAGAGCGCCGAATCCTATCCACTAGACCACCAGGGAGATGACAGCTAATCCAGACACTTGCCCTCTGCCTGCCTTTTTGTCGGATGCACGAAGCCCCCACACCATGTCAGTTGTACAAAGTCAGAAATGTGTTTTGCAAAAGTCTTTGAGCGGAACTTTTGTGTCTTAGGAAACTCCTGCAGGAATATAGACTTTGACTTGGAAAAAGTATACAACTCTAACAAGAGCTAACAGACGTTCCTTTCTCATGTCCTCTTTTGACTCCTTGGTGTAGTCTGTGTTGAGGGTGAGGTTGTTGTTTCCACACAATGTCACCAGACAGGCCATCTCCCTCCTGCAAGTTGCTCCGTGCCGACCAGCGATATGTCACTGCGGTGTGGTCCGAATACAGGAACAAATACAAGTTGCCTGAATGTTTACGGTAGGGGTGCAGATTTTCAGAAGACAGGTTGACAAGAACATACTAATCCACCTTTTAGCCATACCAAGTCAATGAAACAAAACTGTCCTTTGCTATATTGAATAATTGATGTTGAAAATGAATACATTTTTGCATTTTTGTTTCTGGCACAGATGCCATGAACCTTCCTGAATCCACTTCTCTTTTGGAAAGTCTACCTTTTTCACTATCCTGGGGCCTCATCCTTATAACTGTGTGGGAAAGTCAGACCAAAAGCCTTTGTGATCTGCATACGTTAAAAAATTATTTAGGTGATAAAACATGGTATATTTCCACTTTCACTCATTTTATGTTGCATTTGGACTGCTGCACACATCCTCGCCCCGGGTTGTGTTCTTTTTGATCACATTCCTAGCGTAAAGAACTCTCCAGCTAATGTTATGGCCTGATTTCCACAAGTTTTCCTGAGCATTCCAAATGAGGACCAAGCTAGATCTAATTGCTTGGGTCAGCAAAGAAACAAGTGGGTTACCAGAACAGAAATGGCTGTGGTGCGATTTGAACCCACACCTCCTGAGAGACTGCAGCCTAAACCCAGCGCCTTAGACCACTCGGCCACACAACCACCGTAAATGTGTTTTAGATTATCTATTTATCGGCATTATGAGACGGCAAACATGACATTGCATCACTTTGGTTGTGGCGTGGCAGGGATAGGCTTGGATCGTTTGCTTGTCCTTTAGAAAACACTAGAAAATGCAGTCCTCGTGAGTATAGTGGACAGTATCTCCACCTGTCACGCGGGAGACCAGGGTTCGATTCCCTGACGGGGAGGTGATTTTGGTTCCTCTTATTTTCATCAGTAAACATCTTCTTCAACCTTGAGCAGTGACCACAGTATCCCTCTCTGAAAATTGTATCAATCAATCAATATTTTTTTATGTAACCCTAAATCACAAGTGTCTCAAAGAGCTGCACAAGCCACAATGACATCCGCGGTACAGAGCCCACATACGGGCAAGGAAAAACTCACCCCAATGGGACGTCGGTGACAGTGACTATGGGAAACCTTGGATAGGACCGCATATGTGGACCCCCTTCCCACCTCCCCAGGGGAAACCGAAAGCAATAGATGTCGAGCGGGTCTAACATGATATTATGAAATTCCAGTCCATAGTGGATCCAACATAACCGTGAGAGTTCAGTCCATAGTGGAGCCAATATAGTAGCGAGAGTCCTGTAATTTTGTATTGCTTGGACCGAAAGATCCTGCCCAGTCCTACAGATATTAAAGTACTTTACTACCGTTTTTTGCATTCCTCGAAATTAGGATACATAACAAAATATCAAAAAGGGAAAATTGTTTATTAGAGTTAGTGATTCAAATTCAGTGTTGCGGATAAATGGTCCCTAGTGTGTGAATGTGAGTGTGAATGTTGTCTATCTGTTTTGGCCCTGTGATGACGTGGTGACTTGTCCAGGGTCTACCCTGCCTTACCCTCGATTGTAGCTGAGATAGGCACCGGCGCCGCCAGCGACCTCATAGGGAATAAGCATTAGAAAATGGATGGATGAATGAGATTAATTTGAAACCAACAATATATGTAAAAGATTACAAGGGATTTAAATAAATAAATGATAAATGGGTTGTACTTGTATAGCGCTTTTCTACCTTCAAGGTACTCAAAGCGCTTTGACACTACTTCCACATTTACCCATTCACACACACATTCACACACTGATGGAGGGAGCTGCCATGCAAGGCGCCAACCAGCACCCATCAGGAGCAAGGGTGAAGTGTCTTGCTCAGGACACAACGGACGTGACGAGGTTGGTTCTAGGTGGGATTTGAACCAGTGACCCTCGGGTTGCGCTCGGCCACTCTCCCACTGCACCACGATTTGAACCTTTTCTTACTGACAAGTTTGTCAGCATTTAATCTTTTTAAGTCCACAGTGTCGGTACCTCTACTGTTTGAAGTCCAGTTCTGCGGAAGAAACAAACGCCTCTACTTTGGGGTGCATTAGTACTATTTGGCAAGGATAAATTATTTTCGTCTCAGAAAACAGACAGGTTTCTCACAAGGAAAACATCAATCAATTTTCTACTGCTTGTCCCTAAGCGATAGTATTTCAATCTACGCCTCCATAAAGCTAGGAAGCATATACAGTTAGCAGAGTGGCGCAGCGGAAGCATGCTGGCCCCATAACCCAGAGGTCGATAGATAGAAGCTATTGTCTGCCATCTTGAGTGTTTTATGTGAAAGGTATCCGCTAGGTTCCACTTACACTCTTGGTTTTTAATGTGACCTCATTTTCAACCTCATCATCATTGTCATCATTTTGAGAATACATAAACCTGTCAACTTTGTCAATAAAACCATCAAAATTCAACATGTTTGCTTTGTACCATGTCTCATGTTTAGTATACTCATCATCTGGCAACAGTGACAACAAAGTTGTGTGCACTTTTCTGGTTGCATGATATAAATCCATAAACCTGCTAAATTCCTCCTTTCGGGCTGCAGAGCTGGCATTGAGCGCCAGGACGGACAGACTTCGCGGTGTCTTGGCTGGATGAGCAGGTATTGGACACCTCGGTCTTCTTGGACGTGTCCTCGCTCATCCATGCGGACTGGACACTGGACGAGAGTTGGTTGGTGATCGAGAGTGGAGTCGGCTCTCTTGGTTGCTTTGTTGGGTCTGCTCCTGTCTCTGGCCATGCTCTCTCCACCCCAGCGGACGACGGCGTGGAACACCGCAGAGGCCACCACAGTGTATATTTTTATTTTACTTTTTATTCATTGCTGTATGTATAAGTGGCTGGTTGCATCAGCTCCGCTACTTTAATGTCTTTCATGTCCTTTGTGTTTTTTGATGTTTCCCTCTTACATTACAAAAAACTCCTTTGTCCCACACGCCATTAGACTGTACAACTCCTCTCTGGGGCGGGGGGCGGGGGGTACTAGGATGACAGGGGATACAAAACAATAACAGTGCAATACGTTTTCATAACATGGTCACTACTGCCTACTTTGTCTAGTTATATTCTTATTTTACTGTTATATTGTTATTCCCATTGTTGCTTTTTAGTTTTTATTGTTATTGTAATATTTCTCTATTTTGTTTCCATTTAAACCCCCATTATTTACTTTTTACTTTTATTTAAATTGATCTCAACTCTGTACACTGCTGCTGGAATTTTAATTTTCCTAAAGGAACTCTCCTGAAGGAATCAATAAAGTACTATCTATCTATCTACATGAACTTAAGAGGGATGTGTACTATGGCTATGAGTTAGTTTTTTTTCCCCTTGGCCTCAGTCTGGACCCCCTCTCCAGGGGCCAAGTCTTACACCGATTTTTTTCATTTTAATCTTTTATTTTTTCTCCCATCCCCCACACTTGTTTACCTGTATCTCACCTTTTTTGTAAGGGGCGCCGGAAGTTGGCAGAACCGTCAGCGATCCTGTTCTGTCTCCCTGTAATGTTTGATCTTGAATGGGATTGTGCTGAAAATTTTAATTTCCCCCACGGGGATTAATAAAGTATGTCTGATTCTGATTCTGATAGCTCATGTGAACGTGTTTCGTCATTTAACACGACAATGACCCCCTCTTTTAGCGTTGAGAGTCTTTGCAACTTTGATTTTCTTTCTCCCTGCAAACTTTCAATTTTGTGACCTAGAGCCTTGGGTGTCATTTTTACCACACGTTTTTTCCCCTCAACCCCTTGTCCATCATTGTCACGTTGAGCCACACTGTCCACCTGTGGCTGTTTATGTTGGTCAGCGCAGGTGTGTGCTCCCTCCTCCTCCATTTGGAAAAGTCAACCCACGCGCAAGTCAAGTCAAATAGTCACCAACGCATTGGATTTGTCAATATTGGTGTGCACACATTTTAACAATGGCAATTTTTGTATTGTTGTTGCTTCCCTGTAAACAACTCCCGTTCCAGTGAGGCAGTTTTTGACTTAGTGTAGCGGTAAAGTCTTGAACTATTACTGGTACTGGTTGCCGAATATAAATGAAGCAAGTTCAGATGTTTGCAGCAAGCTAATAATTGATGTCCAGAATTGTGCCCATTTTTAACAAAAATATTTATTATCATAAAGTCTTGTTATAAAACTCACTTTGTAACAAAAACGGAAAATACAAATACTAGCCTGGCACAGTCAAAAACTGTTGCGCCTCCACTCAGCAACACCTGGCTAGGATCCCGGCTCCTGCCTAAGTAGACTGGCACTTGGCCTTGAGCCAACCCCCTCAGTGACGTCATGAATTTGACGGACAAAAAGAGTATATGGCTCTAACAACTGTCATCTAGCGTATTGGACTTGCAACTGTAAATAAACTTTCTTGTAAATGATAATATGATAATAATTAAACAAGATGTAATTAAAGGACAACAGTTATCATTACAGTATCATTTTCAATGTTGCAATAAAAAATGAGATTTATTATCACAAACAATATTATTACCACACACAAAAGCACCAAAAAGTGGGAACGTTGAGAACAGGTATCGATTTCGGGGTACCGGAATCTGTGCAGTATCGGTTAAAAAGTGAACGGTACCCATCCCTACCAGCAAGTGTAGTTGTACTGGAAACTAATTTACAATTAGTTACAATTAATTTTCATCACACACAATACTCCACTATGGAATTGTTGTTATATTAAAATGAGAAACAAATCCATCTTTGTACAGCAATGGTTTGAAAAAGGCATTTGGTCGCTGATGCACTTATTGAGTGATTAAGGTATTTTATTATTTGAAGACATCATCAAGTACAACCTGCAAATAGAAAAATATACAAAACAATATATATATAAAGGTTTCGTTCAAAATATTCTAATTACAGCATTTAACGTTTTTCAATTATTTACTATTTCTTCTGTGCTGTATTTTCTGTGGAACAAAACAAATAGTTATAACTTGAAAGCTTCCATTCTTCCAAACACAAAGAGTTCATTTAATGAAAAAAGGCGGAATTGACCGCTAAAATTTATTTTTAGGATGTTTTGCAATTTAAATTATGTATTTAAACTGTCAGAATTCTGAAATAAATAACTTATTATAAAATAATACAAAATCGATGTATTTTCCATTTAAGACTGCTGAACACATCTTTCAGGTTTGTGTACGGATCTGTGCAGTTTCATAATGAACACCTTATTTTTAATAACGTTGGTTTTGGATGTAATGGTTAATTATGACATTGTTATTCGAAATACAGATGACACAAAAGAACCATGGTAAGTAAGTGTGGCAAAACAAGTTGGCGGAAGTGACTTCAGATACGCGCATGCGTGGACCGATGCGGTGATAAAGCAAGATGGCGTCTGACGGAGAAGTCCTAAACGCGGGCATTATATTTCTGTATTCTTACATATATGTTGTTTAATAGAGTACACACGGTTAATAATTGTTTGTAGCCGGATACATTAGTCTGAGGGCACTTTGACACTTCTCCTGTTTGATAGCTTGGTAGCTTGCAGCTAGTTTAGCTGGCTAGTTAGCTTAGCTTGTTAGCTGCTAACAAAGAGACGCGGAAGTTATTTAAACATCGCTAAGTAGGGAACTAATGTGAGTGTAAAGTGTTGTGATTGTGTGAAAATGTGCGAAAGAACGACAGCAAAGTATGAGGAGGAATTGTGTCCAACAAAAGCGGAGAAAGAGCGACAACATCAACTACTGGATGTTTATTATAAGAAACATCATCAAGTTGTGTTACACAGAACAGGTTTGTTTACTTCTTACGCTCACATCTTTACTAACTTTATATTTTATTATTAACACTATTTTTAAATGTATTGTGTATACGAAATGTGGTTGTCTTGTGAGGATGATGTACATACATTCGTGGTCAAAAGTTTACATACACTTGTAGCGAACATAATGTCATGGCTGTCTTGATTTTCCAATACTTTCTACAACTCTTATTGTTTTGTGATAGAGTCATTGGAGTACATACTTGTTGGTCACAAAAACATTCATTAAGTTTGGTTCTTTTATGAATTTGTTATGGGTCTATTGAAAATGTGACCAAATCAGCTGGGTCAAAAGTATATATACATCAGTGTTATGTGCAGAATATACATCAAAAGTGGTTAAGGAATGGCTAAATCAGGCTTGAATTAAGGTTTCAGAATGGCCTTCCCGAAGTCCTGAATTAAACTTGTGGACAATGCTGAAAAAATGAGTCTATGTCAGAAAACCAACAAATTTAGCTGACCTTCACGAATTTCGTCAAGAGGAGTGGTCCAAAAATTCTACCTGAAGCTTCCCAGAAGCTTGTGGATGGCTACCACAAGTGCCCTATTGCAGTGAAACTTGCCAAGGGACATGTAACCAAATATCAACATTGCTGAATGTATACCTTTCACCCAGGAGATTTGGTCACATTTTCAGTCAACCCATAATAAATTCATAAAAGAACCAAGCTTCCTGAATGTTTTTTGTGACCAACAAGTATGAGCTCCAATCACTCTATCACAAAAAAATAACAGTTGTAGAAATTATTGGAAACGCAAAACAGCCATGATATTATTCTCTTTACAAGTGTATGTAAAATTTTGATCACGACTATATATACGTCTGGTACTTGCAACCGCGTGGCTGTCCTTGTTCTGTTGAATTTAACTACCTGTAAAAATAAGTGTTCTATGCCAGTCAATTTGTAGAATAAACTTAAATCGATGCTTGTGCATATTCAGTTAAAAAAAAAAAAAAACATACCATGAATAAATATAAGCAGCATTAAAAATATACTTTAAAATGCTTCTACATATTCTATTAAAGGCACGGACAACATCCATCCATTTTTTACCGCTTGTCCCTTTCGGGGTCGCGAAGGGTGCAGGAGCCTATCTCCGCTCCATTCGGGTGGAAGGCGGGGTACAGCCTGGACAAGTTGCTCTCTCATCACAGGGCAAACAGATAGACAGACAACATTCACACTCACATTCAAACACTAGGGCCCATTTAGTGTTGCCAATCAACCTATCACCAGGTGCATGTTTTTGGAGGTGTGAGGAAGCCAGAGTACCCGGAGGGAACCCACTCACTCAGGGGTAGAACATGCAAACTTCACACAGAAAGATCCTGAGCCCAGGACGGAACCCAGGACCTTCGTATTGTGAGGCACAGATACCAATGTTTCCATATATAGGATTTTTATCTATCAGAACTACACCTAGGATTGGTTATCTGTATATTAAAACCATTCTCGGGCCCCTGCAGTCTACATATAAACTTAAAACATCAGTTTTTTCAGGGTGGCGTGGAAGGTATTTATCCCTAAATCACAAAAAAAACTTTCTGGCACTACTACCCCTGGCCTTTCTGAGCAGGATTCTGAGACAGTCATTATATGCAACCTAGAGTTTGTGCAAGCTCTCTTTCTTGAACCTCACCCAGAGGGGTGCTGTGTACATAGGGGTGCAGTAAGCTCTAAACAAATACACCTTTGCAGTAACTACATTTTCTCACCAGCATATTGGCTTGGACATACAGCATTCTTCTCTGTCGAAGCATGTCAGCATCATCCTCCATCTTGTCATTGATGATGATAAGATGTTGATCCTCCTTGGTCCTACATATCATTACTCTTTGTCAAACTTGACTCCATAGTGGGAGCATATGTTAGAGGGAAACATTATCACAACTTCAGAAGGGTTAAAACCAATAAAAATCAGTTCCCAGTGGCTTATTTTATTTTTCGAAGTTTTTTTCAAAATTTTACCCATCATAGAATATCCTGAAAAAAGGCGTTGAAGTGCCTGATTTTCGCTATCTGTGAAGCCACCGTCCATTTTTCTGTGACGTCATCCAGTGATGCCAATACAAACAACATGGCGGATAGCACAGCAAGCTATAGCGACATTAGCTCGGATTCAGACTCGGATTTCCGCGGCTTAAGCGATTCAACAGATTACGCATGTATTGAAACGGATGGTTGGAGTATGGAGGCAGATAGCGAAAATGAAATTGAAAAAGAAACTGAAGCTATTAAGCGAATAGCTATTGACGCTATTTGGTGATCGCCTTCTAACCAACGATTGAGTGTCGCGGGATATCCATACATCTCTGTGCCATGTCTGCCTTAGCATCGCCGGTATAATGTGCAGACCAAACAATCGGGTTTTTCGCATCTTGTGACATTGGAGCAACTTAAATCTGTCGATTGTTAAGTGTTTGTTTGGCATTAAATGTGGGTGGAATGAAGGGCTGGATGCAAATATAGCTACAAATGTACATACAGCTAGCCTAAATAGCATGTTTGCATCGATTAGCATGCCGTGCTAATCGATGCACACTCCACGTAAGTCAACTTGAATCCGTCCCTGATCGTGTTGTTACACCCTCCGACAACACACCGATGAGGCATGATGTCTCCAACATACGGAAAACAGTCGAAAAAAAGGAAAAAAACAGAGCTGATTTGACTTGGTGTTTGTAATGTGTTTGAGAAAATGTCAAATTGCTACGAGTCCGAATAATAGAAAGGCGTTTAATTCGCCAAAAATCACCCATTTAGAGTTCGGAAATCGGTTGAAAAATATATGGTCTTTTTTTCTGCAACATCAAGCTATATATTGACGCTTACATAGGTCTGATGATAATGTTCCCCTTTAAGAAGCTGGTGGAACCCTGCACTACTTGGAGATATAATGGCCAAATCATCAGCGTATATAAAGTGGTTGATTAAGGTGTTCCCCATGATGCATCCTGTTCTGCATTCTCCCACTGCCTTGACAGGTCATCCATAGACAGGCTAAATCTGCCTGGTGATAGAAGCCCACCCTGCCGTACCCCATTGCCAACTCTAAAGGGAGAGGATAAACTACTCCCCCATTTTACCTGCATCGTCTGCCTGTCGTACCAATATGTCAGAATATACCCAGAACACCCCTATGCTTCAGATTGGTGAAGAGTTTGAGATGGTTGACTGTCAAATGCCTTAGATCAGGGGTGTCAAACTCAAATACAGAGTGGGCCAAAATTTAAAACTGAACGAAGCCGCGAGCCGAGGTTGAACAAATTAATCCTTTAATAGGGACCCAAACAAATTTTGCATTGAATATTGACCAAGCAAGGCTTATATAACTTTATAGTGACATGCAAAATCGAGTTTTAAATAATAATAATTAAAAAATATCAATGGCATATCAAATAAAATAAAAATACAAATTGAATGCCTCTTTTCGGCGGCGGGTTTGAGTTGGGGCGGGGTATGGCGTTAGCGGGGGTGTATAATGTAGCGTTCCTGAAGAGTTAGTGATGCAAGGGGTTCTGGGTATTTGTTCGGTTGTGTTTATGTTGTGTTACGGTGCGGATGGTCTCCCGAAATGTGTTTGCCATTCTTGTTTGCTGTGGGTTCACAGTGTGGCGTATATTTGTAACAGTGTTAAAGTTGTTTATACAGCCACCCTCAGTGTGACCTGTATGGCTGTTGACCAAGTATGCCTTGCATACACTTGTGTGTGTGTATGAGCCGCATATATTATGTGAGTGGGCCGGCACGCTGTTTGTATGAAGGAAAAGCGGACGTGGCGACATGTTGAGAACGCCAAAGGCAGTGCTTTTATGGCCCGCCCCCAATATTATTGTCCGGGTGGAAATCGGGAGGGGCACTGAACTTCGGGAGTCTCCCGGGAAAATCGGTAGGGTTGACGAGTATGAGTATTAGTGGTGGATGTGGTGTTACAGCGGCGGGCCAGCTCTAATGTTAATTTGATATTGCCTAAAGGGCCAAATGAAATTACACGGCGGGCCAAATTTGGCCCGCGGGCCAGAGTTTGACACCCATGCCTTAGATGCATCAATAAACCCTACCAACATTGTAGGGCCCTGCGCTCTGAATTTTTCTACTGCTTCTTCCACCCATCCATCCATTTTCTACCGCTTATCCCCTTTGGTGCCTATCTCAGCTACAATCGGGCGGAAGGCGGTGTACACCCTGGACAAGTCGCCACCTCATCGCAGTCTACTGCTTCTTTTAAAGCATAAATACACAAGTCAGTGCTGTACTTGCTCTTGAAGCCAATTGGTTGTCTGCGGTGTAAATAAAATCCCCAACTCTGTATATTATCACACTTTCCAGCACTTTGGATAGCATGCTGGCTCAGGCGATAGGTTGATAATTGTCCATAGTCCGTACCTTACCAGCCTTGTCTTTAATGACACCTACTAAAATAACTGCAGAATAGCAGCTGGCAGGATGCCATGCATTACCAACCTACCAATATATACCTACTGCATGTACATAAAACCTAATGGAGGCGTTTTTTAAGTTCTTTGTTGTCAGAATATATTGACTCTAATAGCCTGTATGGTTAGCAGACTTTTAAACGCATTTATTTACGATTTAGAATGCATACAAAAGACAACATGTGTGTACTTGATAGGTAAAATAAAAAAGTGTGGTTCTCTTTTAAGTGAAGTGAAGTATATTTGTTTAGCTCTTTTCTCTCGTGACTCAGAGCGCTTTACATAGTGAAACCTATTATCTAAGTTACATTTAAACCACTGTGGGTGGCACTGGAAGCAGGTGGGTAAAGTACCTTGCCCAAGGACACAACGGCAGTGACTAGGATCGAACCTGGAACTGTCGAGTTGGTGGCATGGCTGCTCTGCCAAGTGAGCCACACTGGCCTCAGAATGTATTAACTTCTATGAAAATCTTGTAAAAATCGTTAATACATCCTAGAGACGTTTCAATAATTCCATTAATATTTTTATTTAGGAACTTTCTAATGTAACGTGTTTCTATCTACACATCTGTTAAAATGTAATAATTACTTATTCTGTTTTGTTCAAATGTAATTAGCACTTGTTTTGTTTTTTCATACTTTAATTTTGGGTGATACCACAAAATTAGATATCGATCCAGTAGCAAGTAGTTGTAGAGGTAGTATCAGTCATACCAATGTGGATACTGATATTTACAATTTTCAAGATCATTGAATGAGTCATTTCAAGATCATTGAACGAGTTAATTTTTGTTCAAATCATAATCAAACAAAAACACAGGATGGTGGTGTTAAAATATCAATTAAATATTCAAATATGGCTCTGAATTAAATCATTTGGTTTATGCCCTTAAAGTATTCCTTTTTTACTGAGTTTGTAAACGATAACAAAATTATATATAATTAAAAATATTGATCAAACCACTGTATCGACCTTATACTGATATTATTATACTTGGTGTTGTTACTGTCGATTTTTGCATTGATCAGTCCACATTTGTATAAATTTAAGAGCTTTAGCAGGGTTACTGTGGGTCATTAAAAAGCAGTAAAAGTCATTGAAGTCCTAAATTAAGGCCTTAAATGGTATTAAAAAGCATTAAATATTCATGCAATCGTAGGCCGGGACCGATACAAATGAAAATAAACCTGATAGCTTAATTTTAGCTGTCATCAATAGATTGCTATGTCAGTGTGTTTCCTTCTTGGTCTGTGGATTTTAAACTGGACTAAGAGGTCTCACTCTGTGCATCGCTCTCAGCACCTGAGCATGTTTATTCCACAGTAGACTTACATGAACAAAGTGAGCCTCTTGTCACTCATTCACAATCTTTTTTTCGGCTACTTACAATTCTCCTCCACACGTTTTCCTGTGTGCAGTAGTGTTAGTGACACTCACTTTAATGTTGGAGATGGAAATAGTCCTTTTAATGCAACGCCGTAATACAGGCCCCCATATAACTGCCCAGGATATGCCTGTTTTATGATTCTTTAATTTTGAACCTTTTAAAATCAGCATGTTTTCGTCCATTTGTGTCAGGGAGGTGAAATTAGGTCTGAAAACCTTTTGACAAGTTGCCTTCATGTCCATTAGGACTTTTCAAAATGTAAAATACCATCCCCCTCAAACTGAATATTTTACTTTGAGAGTAAACTAGATCATTTATTTTGTGTTTATGCAAGACTTCTTGTCCCACACAAGCAGATTTTAGCTCAATTAAACCGCCTTGTTGTGGCAACCGCTAAATGTAGAAGCCAGGTGGTGGAAACTGACACATTGACTTGAAAACAAAAAACGTAACGAGTCTGTCGCCATTGCGCCGCCGTTCCAGATCTAGTGGAAATCACGGTTACACTTACAAACGTTGCTTGGCGACATTAATGACGAAACCTTACTTTGGGTTCAAGGCACAAAGCAAAAGGAAATACAATTTCAAACCAAAGCACTCGCAGTGAGCAAACTCGACCACAAGATGGCGTCATAGCGGAGACAATACAGAATACGGATTTACACTGTAAACGATCTAATCTTTTCTTCAAGTTTATACATCAGTAACTGACATTAAAATCACAGGGGGCGCTGGAGTCTATCCCAGCTGCACTCAGGCAGCAAGGAATTTATGGCAATATACATTTTAGGCCATATTGCCCACCCCTTGTCAAAAGTGGTCTTATTTTCCCGTGGATAATGTTGTAAAGAGCAGTGTGTCTGTTTTCAGGCCAATTCATATAATAACTTGTTTTGTTAATTTCATGTGAACTTACGAAGTGAATCTGGACATTTCTCAAGCATGTTTGTCATTTTGTGTCCTGCAGATGTCTGTGAAGAAGAACTTCTGTCTGAAAAACAGGAGTGTAGCTTCAAGATGGTGAAGGAAGATCCTTCAAAGAGGCAGACCGGGTGCCATGGACCCTCTGGGGTCTCCTTTTCCTCTTCTACACAGACCCTTCCCTGTAAAAAGGAAGAGGAAGACTCACTGACCCCCCACATTAAAGAGGAAGAAGAGGAACACAGCATCAGTCAGGAGGGAGACAATCTTGAAGGATTGGTGGAGTTCCCAATGATTTGTGTTCAAGTGAAGAGTGAAGATGATGAGGTCAAAGGTGAAAGTGAGGAGAGGGGAGGGGGGGAGCCTCCAAGCAGCAGCTCAACACAACACATGACAACAGAAGCTGATGGAGACGACTGTGGAGGATCACAAGCAGACAAGCTCTTAGCTCCACTATCAGATAGTGAGGACACAACGTCACACTCTCCTGACACTGATGATGAAGACTCTAAAGATGATAAGACATGTCACACTGACAACACTCACTTCAAATGTTCTCACTGTGACCAAACATTTAAAAACCATAGTCATCTGAAAAGACACATGAGGACACACACTGGAGATAAACCTTTTTCTTGTTCAATATGTGGCTTATCTTTTACAAGGAAGGACAATATGAAAGATCACACAAGAACACATAAAGGAGAAAAACCTTTTTCATGTTCTTTATGTGATTCGAGGTATGCACGTAGTCGAGATTTGAAAAAACACCTGAAAAGACACACTGGAGAAAACCTTTTTAAGTGTTCTTTGTGTAATTCAAGTTTTGTCGAAGATGAACATTTAAAAAGACACATGAGAACTCACACTGGAGAAAAACCTTTTACCTGTTCACTTTGTAGTAAAGGTTTTGCACAAAGTCACAATTTAAAAGTACACATGAGGACGCACACTGGTGAAAAACCTTTTTCTTGTTCAACCTGTGGTAAAGGTTTTACACACAATCAGAGTTTGAAAGAACACATGACAATACACAGTGGAGAAAAACCTTTTTCCTGTTCAATTTGTGGTGAAGATTTTGTACGTCGACAGTCTGTAAAAGTACACATGAGAACGCACACTGGTGTAAAACCTTTTTGTTGTTCAATCTGTGGTAAAAGTTTTACAGAAAGCCGTTGTTTGAATAGACACACAAGATCGCACACTGGTGAAAAAGCTTTTTCCTGTTCAATCTGTGGTAAAGGTTTTACAGAAAGTCAATATTTGAAAGTACACGAGAAAACACACACTGGTGAAAAACCTTTTTTCTGTTCAATCTGTGGTAAAGGTTTTACAGAAAGTCAGAATGTGAAAAGACACATGAGAACACATAGTAGTGAAAAATCACATTCCTGTTCAATCTGCAACAAAAGCTTTTGTGAACGATCATACCTTGTAGCACACATGAGAACTCACCCAGGAGAGAAAGTGTTGAGTTGCAGTGTGTGTGGTGAAAGATTCTCTTATAAGTACCAGTGTAAGAAACACAAGTGTGCTGGTGAGAACAGCAGCAGCAAATGAAACTGCAGGATTTGAAATAAACTGTCAAGACTTTAATTTTGACTTTGTAACAACATCAGCACATATAACATATGTGACGTTGTTGTTTGTGTAACAATCTTTTTAATATGCTTCTACATTCATAGATTAGATATTTTATATTAGCGCTTTTTTTCAGTCAAGTACATGCATTGATATGCAACATTGTGTATGTAAAATACACCTTGTATTAAAAATTGAAAAGAACAATTTGACTGAAAAGGTGAGAGTAAACAGTACAAGACATATTTTACATACAATAAACATTTTATGTTTTTTATATTCATCATACAATTTTAGACGAAATAGTGTTTTTATAGGTGTTTGAAATATTGAAGTATTCCATATTTGTATTTCTAATTGTTAATAATGCTATAGATTAGCACCTTTATATGATTATACATATGTACTTGTTCACATCTAAAACATCTTCTGGACCACTTCAGGAAGCGTATTATTATTTACTTTATACATCATTTGAACAGTTGTCTCTTATACAATTTTAAAATGTGTAACTTTACAAATAATTTTCTAGGTCTCTATAATCCATTTTATTAATTATGTTTGTTACGCTCTTTAGTAATATGTTGATAATCTTGTGATTGTTTTATATGTATGTACTCAGACCTTTATGCAATAAAAAAAAATGTGAGCGAAAATGGCGGATTTTTTTTACAAACTTAAATTTGTGAATTGAAAATAAAATCTCCCTAATTTTTTTTTTAGGCCATGGCCTTGGTAAAATAATCAGTAAGTCCCAGAGAGTACTTTGGACTGCATTGTATGCTTTAATACACAATCTACTAAATTATTTTATTTTAGTCTTTAATTGTTTGTTCTTCTCTTGAACTACACAGCTGGAGGAACACGAGGGAAAAGAAATCGAAAGTGGGGCCATGAAAATGCTTTTAACCACAAGAAAGCTGCTGATTTACTTAATAATTGCAAATTTTTTCTGGTGTGTAAAAAACATTTAATTTGACATCCTCTCCTTCATTTCTTTTTTCTACCCTCGGACTTTGACATCCTTAGGCTACTTTTGTATTTCTCTCAGTGTTGGGACATTTGGATTGAGCCTTTTCCTGGTTTAATTTGTGTTTGGAATCACAGAAATACCCGCACACTTTCTGTGCATCTGGTTTTTGGAGTTGTTGGGAAGAAAAAAGTCTGTGATTTTTACCAGCCTGGCAGGTGGCTTGTTCAGTCTCCTGACCGTGACTTTCTCTCAAAGTGACTCCATCATTATCCCCTCAATTCCCCCCCCCCAAAATGGATTAACTCGCTGGAATGAAAAGACAATATAACATACATCCATAAACGTCGATGCATATGCAAAAGTGCAATATATTTATCTGTACAGTAATCTATTTATTTATATCTCCACCTTATTGTTGTTTTATCCTGCACTACCATGAGCTAATGCAACAACATTCCGTTCTTATCTGTACTGTAATGTTCAAATTTGAATGACAATAAAAAAGAAGTCTAAGTCTGTCAAACATGGACTTGGACTTGGATTGTTTCTTCTTTGCAAAGGATATTTGAGACGAGCCAGACGTGAATGTGAGAACATTTTGATTTATATAACACTATAACTCAAAAAAGGCAAACAAAAAGCGCGCACGAGGGCGGAAGTACAAAAACGGGGCTATGAAACAAAAAACTAGCACGGAGGCTATAAACTATAAACATGAACAAAAAACACTTGCGCTGTGGCATGAACAACAAAACTTAGGTGGTTGGACAAAACGAACAGCATAACATGGCATGAAGCAGATAGGAATATGGAGGCATGTAGGTAGGTACAGGTAATGTGGGAAGTTGCCAGACTCACTACCTGGTAACTGTGGCTTAAATAATAACTGTGATCATTACTAACAGGTGTGAGGGCTGAGTACAGGGGCCTGACTTGAGGGCAAGGTGAAAATCAATGAGTTGGCATAGAGACGAAAACAAACCAGGAAGTGCAAAACAGAACTGAGTGTCCAAAAAACAAAACATAACATGACCTACACAAGACATGATCCATAGGCGTAACAAAGTCTAGATCTAGTCTACCGGCTAGTGCCACAACCCTAAATATTTATACCAGTTGCGATTGAGTGAATGCCCTGAGATCAACATATATACTCTGTATTCTTTCCAGGGTCACAGGGTTGTGAGGGCAATGACTCTGTTTTAGTTCTCAAAGTAAGGCCATGCAGCAGGGATATTAAACTTAAATGGTAATTGGGTTATACTTGTATAGCGCTTTTCTACTTTCAAGGTACCCGATGTCACAGTTAGTTGATGATGAACCCCAAGATGCAGCGATAGAGGCGGGCATGGAATGAGAAAACATGATTTAATTACATACTACGACAAAAACAAAACCAAAAGGGTACAAACACAAAGCGCGCACGAGGCGGATAACAAACTAAGGGAGCTAGCACTGGAGCTAGAAAAATAAAAAGGAACTTTAGCATGGAAGCTAGTGGATAGCAAACAGAAAAACTGGAAATAGATAATGGCTAACAAGGACAGATTACCGCTACGACGACCAGGACAAAATGTAGCACGACAGGCAATAGCTGATATGATCACATCGACACGACAAGAGTGACATGTGGAAACGACAAGTCCGAATGACGGTACAATACAATGATCCAGCAACTGACACAAGACAAAGCAGGTAGAAATAGGAGCGGGCTGATTGGCAACTGGTGTGGCCAAGTGCCAATCAGCCGCAACTGAAGAGGAACACGGCATTCAGGGAACAAGACAGGAACCTGACAAAATAAGAGCACTAGACAGGAACTAAGGACAGGAAATACTAAACACACAAAAGAGAAACTAAAACACAAACAGTCAGTGGCAATCCTGACACCCAAAGCGCTTTGACACTATTTCCCCATTCACACACTGATGGCGGGAGCTCCCATGCAAGGCCCTAACCACGACCAATAGGAGCAAGAGTGAAGTGTCTTACTCAAGGACATAACGTACGTGACAAGGTTGGTAGAAGGTAGGGATTGGAACAGGAATCCTCAGGTTGCTGGCACGGCCACTCTACCAACCGCGCCACGCCTTAAATTTTTTTGGGGCCCTGCATTTCCAGAAAGCTGAGAACTGAGGGGCTTCTTTCTTCACTATTAGTCCCATTATGTATATTCTAGAGCAGAGTTTTTCAACCACTGTGTGCCGTGGGAGATTATGTAATTTCACCTATTTGGGGAGGGTAAAAACATTTTTTGCAAACCAGTAATTATAGTCTGCTAATAATGTGCCGTTGCTGAGTGTCGGAGCTGTCTCGAGCTCGGCAGAGTAACCATCATTGGCGTTGTTAGGCCTATTTTAGGGGGGCTCTAGCCCCCCTAAAATATTCTTAAGCCCCCCTAAATAATTTGGTGTTATATATATATATATATATATATATATATATATATTTTTTTTTTTTTTTTTTCTTTTCTTTTTTTTTTTACAAATGCATGTCGACACATTCATTATAAAGTGGCTCGAATATGAGTTTACATAAATAATCAGATAACCTGTCATTATTCACTTAGTTTCCCCTCACTTCATAGCGTAAGGTAGAGAGCCCCTTTAGCGTGTCGGTATCCAATCCATTCCTCTTGTTCCTATAGAAAATGCCCACATCACTCAAAATCCAGTCCACATTTTCTCTGCGACCTTGCTTGCGGTTCTGCAGGTGTGCAGCTTTGAAGCACGCAGCGCTGCAGAACAAACACGTGAACGGATGAAAAGTGGACATGAGAAACTTTTTCAAGAAAGTAAGTGTTCATAACTGCTTGCAGAGGTGTGGACTCAAGTCACATGACTTCGACTCGAGTCATGAATTTGATGACTTTAGTCTCGACTTGACAAAATGTAAAAAGACTTGCAACTCGACTTAGACTTTAAAGGCCTACTGAAACCCACTACTAGCGACCACGCAGTCTGATAGTTTATATATCAATGATGAAATATTAACATTGCAACACATGCCGATACGGCCTTTTTAGTTTGCTAAATTGCAATTTTAAATTTCCCTCGAAGTGTCGTGTTGAAAACGTCTCGGTATGATGACTCGTTTGACATCTCGGGTTGTAGCGGACATTATTTACCACCCCGATCCAAACTATAAGTAGTCTGCTTTAATCGCATAATTACACAGTATTCTGGACATCTGTGTTGCTGAATCTTTTGCAATTTGTTCAATTAATAATGGAGAAGTCAAAGTAGAAAGATGGAGGTGGGAAGCTTTTAGCCTTTAGCCACACAAACACACTGTTTCCTTGTTTAAAATTCCCGGAAGTGAAGCTTTTCTATGGATCAGAGCGGTCAAGCGAACATGGATCCCGACTACATGTCAACCGGCAGTTTTCGGTGAGAAAATTGTGGTAATAATCGGCTCTTACCGGAGATCAGCGGAGCTTGCGTCCTGTTGCAGCTGTGTGACTTTCCTCAGAGGCTCTGGCGTCAACACACCCGTGGCCACACCCCCTCCGACTTTAAGGTACTATTTGACTCACTAAAACACTAGCAACACAATAGAAATATAAGGGATTTCCCAGAATTATCCTAGTAAATGTGTCTAAAAACATCTGAATCGCAATCGCCTTTTAATTTTTTTTACTTTAAAAAAAAAAAAAAAAATTCTGGTCCTTCACTCTAAATTTCCTCATCCACAAATCTTTCATCCTCGCTCAAATTAATGGGAAAATTGTCGCTTTCTCGGTCCGAATAGCTCTAGCTACTGCTGGCTATGATTATAAACAATATAAGGATGTGAGGAGCCCTACAACCCCTGACGTCACACGCCCATCGTCTGCTACTTCCGGTACAGGCAAGGCTTTTTTATTAGCGACCAAAAGTTGCGAACTTTATCGTGGATGTTCTCTACTAAATCCTTTCAGCAAAAATATGGCAATATCGCGAAATGATCAAGTATGACACATAGAATGGAGCTGCTATCCCCGTTTAAATAAGAAAATCTCATTTCAGTAGGCCTTTAACATCAATGACTTGAGTCTTTTGACTTAATATGACTTGCAACTTTCCCCAAAACCCAATGATTAAAAAGTTATTCAGGAGCGCTCCATATCTTCCATTATGTACGCATGTGTGTGACAGCGTGTGTGCGGTGACAGCGTGTGCGCTACCTTTCAGAACAACAGCCAATCAACTTACATCTACGTGAATTTCGTCACACAGCATTCATCCAATCAAATTGCAGGAAAACCAACAAAGAAGAGCTCTCAAACAACGTGCCATTGAGGAAAAATGATGCTAAAAATAGTTTATTTCCAAAGTAATGGAAAAATGATTAATTAAAGATTAATATATTATTTAGAGTCAAAAGAAATGATAAAAAACTACCAAAGTGGTTTTCGCAAAGCAAGAAGCACAAATGACCCAGCAGTGCAGCTGGAAGAGGAAATTAGAAAGGGACAAATAAATAAAGAAAGTATAATTGCGGTATTTTTTGACATAGAGAAAGCGTATGATATGTTGTGGAAACAGGGGTTGCTGATGAAACTAAATAGGATTGGGATTAGAGGAAGAATGTACAGATGGATAAAATACTTTTTAACAAGTAGAACATTATTAGTAAAAATAGAGAATGAATATAGCAGAGAATACGAAGTGGAAAATGGGACCCCACAAGGGAGTATAATAAGTCCAGTACTATTTTCCATCATGATAAATGAAGTTTTTAGTGAAGTGGAAGGGTTAGTGGAGGTGGCATTGTTTGCTGATGATGGAGTGATGTGGAAGAGAGGTAGAAATACAAATCATATAGAAAAGAAGATTCAAAAAGCGGTGAATAATGTTCAAGACTGGGGGACGGCTTGGGGTTTAAGATTCTCTGTTGGAAAGACAAAAGTCATACATTTTACGAAGAGGAAAGTACAAAACAAGCTCCAAATAAAACTCTATGGAGAAAACATAGAAGAGGTACAAGTATTTAAATATTTAGGAATATGGTTTGATAAAAATATTAACTGGTCAACCCACATCAGCAAGATAGTGGAGAAAAGTAAAAAGGTGTTAAATATAATGAGGGCTTTGAGGGGTAAAGATTGGGGGGCTGATAGGTTGACATTGAAAACAATATATATCACTTTAATTCCATCTGTTATCGACTACGGATGCATTATTTATCAATCTGCTTCAAAAACTCTACTTGAGAAAATAGACCGGATCCAGTCGCAGGCGTTAAGATTATGTTGTGGAGCTACTAAATCTACTCCAGTGGCAGCATTACAAGTATAAATGAATGAAAAACCTTTGGACATCAGGAGAGATCAACTCTCAGCAGTTTATTGGGCAAACTTAAAAGGATCCAAGCAAGGACATCCAACCCGTCAAGTGCTAATAAATTGCCAAGAAAAAGGGAAGAAAAAAATGAATAGTTTTGGGTGGATAATAGGAGATATATGTAACAAAACACAAATTGACAATATTAAAGTGAGCCCTACAGTACCAATTCCTGCAATACCACCGTGGATGTATGACAACCCAAAGGTAGACATGCAGTTACTGAAGAATAGACATTTAAATAGTTACCAAATAGAACAACGGATTGAGGAAATGTTTTTTGATAATATTATGATATACACAGATGCATCAAAAACTATAAATAGTAAAGTAGGAGCTGCTGCAGTTATCCCACAGAGAAATATAGTGTTGAATAAAAAATTAGTGATAAACTATCTGTTTTTACGGGGGAATTGGTAGCAATTTATATGGCAGTTAACTGGATGGAGGAAAACAAAGCTAGGAAAGTAGTCGTGTGGTCGGACTCCAGCAGTGCATTGACGAGCATAAAAAACACAACATCAGAAACAAGACAATATATAGTTTATGAAATAGTTCAGGCAAACTACAGGATAAATAAAGCGGGAGGTGTGGTAACATTTCTCTGGGTTCCTGCTCATGTAGGAGTTGAGGGAAATGAGTTAGCTGATAGATACGCAAAACAAGCAACCACTAAAACAGAAGTAAACATGGAGATTAAGCACAGTAAAGAAGAAGTGAAGAGCATAATTAAGATAGAACACAATAAAAAGTGGCAGGATAATTGGAATAAGGAAACAAAAGGTAGAGAGTTTTACAAAGTCCAGAGGAGAGTAGGTGTAATGGGAGGAGGGGGTAGAAATAGGAAAGAAGAAGACATTATTACTAGAATGAGATTAGGCCATACATATCTAAATAGTTCACTAAAATTGATAGGCAAACATACTACAGGGCTGTGTGATTTTTGCCACCAGATAGAAAATGTTGACCATGTCTTAATACAATGTAGGAAATATAATAGAGAAAGAGAAATACTGGAAAATAAGTTAGCAAAAGAAAATATTAGGTTAGAAGTGGGAGGTATATTAGGATTGCATTCAGAAAACATAGGATATAAAGCAATATACACATATTTAAAAAACACTGGGTTAAGTAAAAGAATATAGAGTAGGGATCCACCTCGGTCCACACTCCATCACAGTAGGTGGCGGTAATGCACACCAGAAGGTTGCTTGCCAACCGCCATAAAAACAAAAGAAGAAGAAGAAGAAGAATAGTTTCTTTCGGGTTTTAAAACTACGACTTGGTCAACGAAAAACAAATTGCTGTATACAAAACATGCGGTTTGCAGATTACAGACGGAGACGCAACAACTTCCAACTTCGTTCGACATATGAAGTTGCACAAAGGCAAGTTTTGAATGTAAGCTGACATTTATTGGCTGAGTAACGTAACTTTTATTTGCTGTGTAGTTAAATCAGTGAGGCTGTAAACTCACTGCTAACGTTAGAACCATAGACATCTTACAAGTAGATGCAGCATGGAGCGCTACTGCCTACTGGCGCTGACAAGACGAGACGCACAGCCGCCATCTTGGAGTGGTGATCCACTCCACTCAGTGCAATACATTTGGCAGGAGCAATGAACTGTCAACACATTTTACCTCACTGAATACCACTCATTTTCATGCGCTTTTTTGTCATACGTGTAACTATGGTAAGGGACACATGTTTTGGCGTGTTCGTAGTTTGCTTAACGGTAATAGAATATTCTTATATGTTATAAGTGACCAGATGTCCAAGATCAAAACTGGTAATAATAATCCTGGAGAAGGGGGAAAAAACGGTCAGCTATTTTTAAGTTGAAGAAACAATATGATTAGGTTATATGTACATGTGTATATCCTACATAAACAATGTATGAATATATTAGATATCTATATGTCTTACGGACCAATATATTTTATCTGTGTTGCTGCAACAGCAGGTAGTTTATTCTGTCTTGACACTTTGTATTGATATTTTCTATTCCATTCTTCCCCTAAACGATCATGTTTACAGTGATTTTTTTATATGTATTTTTCATGTATGTTGCTTTGGATAAAAGTGTCTGCCAAATACTTGAACATATAAACACCTGAAAGTCTATATAATCTGCTAAAATCACCAATCTGTTTCACTGGATTCAGAATTAAACCAAAGTCTGTCCTACCCAACAATGTTAGTATTTGAATATTATTTCCTGAAGACTTATTCCTGTTTACAGTTATACCGTTAAGAGGGTATTGTCTTATGTTTTGCCCAAAATGAGAATGCATCATAATCAGTGGTGGCTGGTGAATTCTGTTTTAGGTTGGCCTGAACGTTTGTAAACCAAATACCTGTAGGGGCGTCATCCTCCCCCAGAAGATTTCTTTGTGATTTTCACATACCAATATTGAAGATCTTTGCTCCTTCTCAACTCTGTGGTAATATTCTTTTCACAAAATACAACCAATAGTACGTTAATGTTCCATCTTACTTGTGAAAGCTAATCCCCTGATTCCTATTTTCAACAGTCCACTCATTTGAGCAGGAAAACGCTAAACATCAGCCCGGCATCTTTGTTTTCTACCTCTCAACTGTCAGTTTAGGCTGCTCGCCAGCTCCTTATCACTACTTCAAGATGACGGCCAAATTGCTCGAGTCACAGCAGCCAATGCTGAGTCTACTTATAAGATGTCTATGGATATAACGTCATTAAAAACACTACAATCTGTTGCGTCCATTGCAGTTCGCTACCTTATTCATACTTTTTGTCAAGTGATTTTTTTTTAAGCAGAGTTGCATGAGGTACCTACACATAATGTTACGTTAGTGTATGTATCACACACAGTAACATAAAGTTAGACGGCGGTCAGCAGCACCGCGTATTTTAGCCACTTACAAAGAGACAAACATTGTCAAATAAAGGTCATTTAATTGTATACTATATTAAGAATATGTGTACAAATTCAATAGGGCCCTGACATCTAAAGAGTACAACTCTGTTTATTGTTACGTTCATATATTTGTTTTTCATGTGTACGCACACATAAACACATACAGTATGAGATGAGATCAATGAGATAAGGTAAGAGCAGGATGGAAACTGCTGTGGAACTAGTTTCAATGCAATATGACATGTAAATACAATGTTAACACTTTGGTGCAAATAAGTACAGTTGCACTTGTTTTTTCAAATGTGTTTATTCTGTAAAGGAATGAGTTACATGTTTAAAATAACTGGTTAATAGTACTATCATGAAGTGCAATGTCAGCACTATTTTTTTTCAATAAATACATACAGCGTTTTAAAAACATACACAATCTGTCTAAATACATTAGTCTGTGGTTAATAGGACTCAAAACTCAAAATGCAGGACTTGGGACTTGACTTGAGACTTTCCAGTTTTGACTTTAGACTTGACTCGGGACTTGCTTGTCTTAACCTGGGACTTGACTGGAGACTTGAGGGCAAAGACTTGAGACTTACTTGTGACTTGCAAGCAATGACTTTGTCCCACCTCTGAGTACTCTTACGTGTTAAAAGTGGACTTTATGTTAAATATAACCCATAAATTACAACATGATGCCTACAAAAAGTGACTTGCAGTATATTTTGAAATTATTGACACATATTTTCTGGTTAAAAGTTACTGGATCGAAATCTGAAAAGTTAAAAATATAATACAACTTATTCAGTACTGTTGAGTTTTTGAAATAAAAGCTGAAATAAAAGCTGAAATCAGCCCTTAACTATACATTATGGCACTTAACAAACAGTGATGTGGAAAAAATATAATTACTGACACATATTTTTGGAATAAAAACAACCTTAATCTCAGTTATTTTAATTACATAAATCATATTGAAGTTCATTACGTTTTGTTCAATACTCAATATTACTTTTTGGCAAGCGTTACATTCTGAAGTCTATTAAAAGGATATTCCAACAAGTATTGAATGTACTTTATTATGATGCTGAACTCTCCCAAGTGTGATCAAGCAAAGCAGAAAATATGTCAGTCACAAGACCTCAAAACGTTTTACTTCCTCTTTGATCATTTGCACAATACAAGGGCGCCATCTGCTGTACAAAGGATGTACTAATAAAAAAATATATTTTTGTTTTTCGTCAAACATTCAGTCATTGTCGTTCTCAAAAAAAATGCACAAATATTTGGCGTCAAGTTTGATGAAGTAACAATTAATGGATGTATAGTGAGCAGACAACATGTGGACACAGCATATGTGGCGCCTTTGTTTTTCTGTTACACCTCCAAAGTGTATACGCACACAATTAAACATGCTAAGTACATACACGAGTGTCTTTTATTACTAATAATCAGGGGCAGTTCTAGGCATGCTTATATGAGGGGGCAGTCAGAAATGTGAAGGGGGCATCATGTGTACACATCATGCTCCAGCACTTTTTTTTCTGTGCTTATAGTAACGATGCTTTCTTCATTGAAATGGGTCTTTAGCTATGTGTCCAACCCCAACCTGGAGTAGTGGATTGCACTTTGTCAGGCCTCTACCTTCAGACCTGTCCAACTTGGGTGTCCCATCCGAAGACTAAGCTCCTGCTGGTATAGCTCTTACGGTCACTGAGGCACGCAACCCCCCTGACCACAATAAGGTGGCAATCCCTCAGGGAGGGAAACATTAACAGTGCTGCCATATTCCCGACAGGGGAAACAGAAGCAGGCGTCTCGCACCACAGAATACTCTAGCCATGGTCGTGTGCGGTACCAGGCAGGATTGAATGATCTTAATGTTGTACCAAATGCACGCTTTGGGTAGCCACCCAGTATTGGCTGAGATGGTGCATTGCCATTTAAGTCACTGGGTAGCTGAGCAGGCTGCTTTGGGGGAGCGCTTGTTGGGGGGACGGAGGGAGCTGGTACAGGAGAAACAGTGCTTGCTGGTGCTAAAGGTGCAGTATTGCTAGCTGCTGTCCCTGATGTACTAGCAGTAGCATCATTGCTACTACTACATGCAGGAGCAGGACTAGACTTTTTAAATACTCTGAACAATGGATGCATTACAGAGCATTAACTTTCTCTTTGTGAGCTGCTGGAAGCTGGAGCAGAAAATAAGTAGGCTTGAACGACAACAGAAAAAACCCGCTGTGATTACATGAAGAAAAACAACAGTACAGGACTACAGCCTGGGGCGGGGGTTTACGTGGGGGTCTGTCAGACACAGGTCACTTGTCTTCAGTTTGTCACATGCAGTGGACGTGGGCACTCATCTGGGCACAAAATTCATTCACTCCAATGTATGTGTGTTGCCCACTTGCTTGTAAATTGATGAAAACGGCTGTGTTTTTGTTTTTAGGTGTCTTGGTCATATCAAATGAAACTTATAATTTGTTTATTACAAAATGTAAATTGAAACATTAAAGGTTGACTATGTAGAATTACAAGAAAAACAACAGAAAAAGAATTCCAGCAGTCGATTGCCAGACCGTTGCTAAGTAAAACGGGCCGTTGCTAGGGACTCTGCTCTGAACAGAGGACAGCAGAGGAGGACTGCTAAGCAGGATATACACCTTATGTTTCATTTTTACCGTCATTAACAGCATCATAAATGACTTGTAGCTTTTTACAGTGACAGTGGAGGCTCTCTGCCTTCCAAACCACTGCTGCTCAGAGCCTCCGCTGTCAAGTGTAAAAAAAAAAAAAAAAAAAAGGAACTCCGTAGCACCGAAAGTCCACGACGATAAACATGTTTATGACAGATAAGACTACACATATACACCCATCCTAACAAGTATTTAATAAATGTAGACAACTTTTCCTTTTCTTTTACTTTCATACTGCAACAGTGATTGGATGTTTACTGAGGGCTGAGGAGTGTGTGCGGGTGTGTGTCTGCTGCGCAGCCTGTGGAATGTGGAATGGTGAATACACGCACAGCGGAGGGAGGGATGAGAGGGAAGCCGACACTACTATATCGTGTGTGTCCCTTTTTCGGCGGATTTTTCCGCTAGTGCAGATAATTTTATCAACTTGTAATGTAGTAATTTTGTGAGTTTATTAAAATTTGCTTTCTCAAATTTTGATTTGAGGGGGCAACACATTTATTAAAGGGGGCTCAGCCCCCTCTTGCCCCTGCGTAGAGCCGGCAATGCTAATAATCATTTTTTTTAATTCAATTTTTTCAGTAGGTTTTTCCTTTTTTTGATGACGTATATTTGCAAAAATGTAATTTGCTCCAAATTGTAAATAATCAGATTTTTTGTTCCCATTCTGCAATCGTTTGGGGTTCTTTTGACAGACATTTATTAAATCATTGCTTATATCTCTCCCCTCTTTTTTCATTTGGTGTACTTCCCAGCAACATTACTTCAAATGTCACATTTTAAAATTGAATGATCTTGTTTAAAACACCACTGCTCAAATGATATAAAGTAAATATTAATATGCTTCCAGAAGATGTTTCAGATGTGAACCAGTAAATATGAACTGAGAGAGATTTATGTGTACTCACAAGTATGAAGAAATGTAAAACAAATGGGTAAATAATATACTGTAAATGCCTTCATTAATAACAGTGCTCTGCAACCTTTACATCAAAGGAAACATGAGTCATGGTAGTAGTTAAGTTGACTTATGATAGTAGTACAGGTTTAGTTATGGTAGTAGTTAAGTTGACTTATGATAGTAGTACAGGTTGAGTTATGGTAGTAGTTAAGTTGACTTATGTTAGTAGTACAGGTTGAGTTATGGTAGTAGTCAAGTTGACTTATGATAGTAGTAGAGGTTGAGTTATGATAGTAGTCAAGTTGACTTATGATAGTAGTTCAGGTTGAGTTATGGTAGTAGTTAAGTTGACTTATGATAGTAGTACAGGTTGAGTTATGGTAGTAGTTAAGTTGACTTATGATAGTAGTACAGGTTGAGTTATGGTAGTAGTTAAGTTGACTTATGATAGTAGTACAGGTTGAGTTATGGTAGTAGTTAAGTTGACTTATGAAAGTAGTACAGGTTGAGTTATGGTAGTAGTTAAGTTGACTTATGATAGTAGTACAGGTTGAGTTATGGTAGTAGTTAAGTTGACTTATGATAGTAATACAGGTTGAGTTATGGTAGTAGTTAAGTTGACTTATGATAGTAGTACAGGTTGAGTTATGGTAGTAGTTAAGTTGACTTATGATAATAATACAGGTTGAGTTATGGTAGTAGTTAAGTTGACTTATGGTAGTAGTACTTGTTGAGTTATGGTAGTAGTTAAGTTGACTTATGGTAGTAGTACTTGTTGAGTTATGGTAGTAGTTACGTTGACTTACGATAGTAATACAGGTTGAGTTATGGTAGTAGTTAAGTTGACTTATGATAGTAATACAGGTTGAGTTATGGTAGTAGTTAAGTTGACTTATGATAGTAGTACTTGTTGAGTTATGGTAGTAGTTAAGTTGACTTATGATAGTAGTACAGGTTGAGTTATGGTAGTAGTTAAGTTGACTTATGGTAGTACTACAGGTTGAGTTATGGTAGTAATTAAGTTGACTTATGATAGTAATACAGGTTGAGTTATGGTAGTAATTAAGTTGACTTATGGTAGTAGTACTTGTTGAGTTATGGTAGTAGTTAAGTTGACTTATGATAGTAGTACAGGTTGAGTTATGGTAGTAGTTAAGTTGACTTATGGTAGTAGTACAGGTTGGGTTATGGTAGTAGTTAAGTTGACTTATGATAGTAATACAGGTTGAGTTATGGTAGTAGTTAAGTTGACTTATGGTAGTAGTACTTGTTGAGTTATGGTAGTAGTTAAGTTGACTTATGATAGTAGTACAGGTTGAGTTATGGTAGTAGTTAAGTTGACTTATGATAGTAGTACAGGTTGAGTTATGGTAGTAGTTAAGTTGACTTATGGTAGTAGTACAGGTTGGGTTATGGTAGTAGTTAAGTTGACTTATGTTAGTAGTACAGGTTGAGTTATGGTAGTAGTCATGTTGACTTATGATAGTAGTAGAGGTTGAGTTATGATAGTAGTCAAGTTGACTTATGATAGTAGTACAGGTTGAGTTATGGTAGTAGTTAAGTTGACTTATGATAGTAGTACAGGTTGAGTTATGGTAGTAGTTAAGTTGACTTATGATAGTAGTAGAGGTTGAGTTATGATAGTAGTCAAGTTGACTTATGATAGTAGTACAGGTTGAGTTATGGTAGTAGTTAAGTTGACTTATGATAGTAGTACAGGTTGAGTTATGGTAGTAGTTAAGTTGACTTATGATAGTAGTACAGGTTGAGTTATGGTAGTAGTTAAGTTGACTTATGATAGTAGTACAGGTTGAGTTATGGTAGTAGTTAAGTTGACTTATGAAAGTAGTACAGGTTGAGTTATGGTAGTAAATAAATGATAAATGGGTTGTACTTGTATAGCGCTTTTCTACCTTCAAGGTACTCAAAGCGCTTTGACACTACTTCCACATTTACCCATTCACACACACATTCACACACTGATGGAGGGAGCTGCCATGCAAGGCGCCAACCAGCACCCATCAGGAGCAAGGGTGAAGTGTCTTGCTCAGGACACAACAAACGTGACGAGGTTGGCTCTAGGTGGGATTTGAACCAGTGACCCCCGGTTTGCGCACAGCCACTCTCCCACTGCGCCACGCCGTCCCTGTTGGACTGATTAATAATAATACTAACAATAATAATAAAATATATATAAAAAGATTTTAAGCTACATTACTTTTTTTTTTAATCCATTTTTTCTGCATTTCCATGAAGTTTCTGAGATCTTTGAAGTGCACAAATATTTTGGAAGAACTATAAGCTTTAGCCTTACTAGCTGGGTCCACCAAAGATTTTTGAAAATGGAGATATTTGACATGAAAGGTCCATAAATTACCTGAGTGGCATAGACTAGCCTTCCACAGTCGACACTGCTAACGCCTCTCCCGCCTGTTCACCACGCGAGGTCACTAGTAGTTCTGATGCACTTGCGGAGGAAAAACAGCAACAACTGTCCACAGAAACAAACACGGAGGAAGCAATACAGTCGTCACATTATTTTTGCTCTTCGAGTTTACAGCACCTTTGCGTTTGTATCGTCTCTGAAGCGCCGACGACGGCGCTTGGCCCTCGCTTTTTCGGAGGTTGGATGAGGTAATCGCCCGTCTGCTCAAAGTTCGCTGGAGGAAAAAAAAGTAGTTAAGTTGACTTATGATAGTAGTACAGGTTGAGTTATGGTAGTAGTCAAATTGACTTATGATAATAGTACAGGTTGAGTTATGGTAGTAGTTGACTTATGATAGTAGCACAGGTTGTGTTATGGCAGTAGTTAAGTTGACTTATGATAGTAGTACAGGTTGAGTTATGGTAGTAGTTAAGTTGACTTATGATAGTAGTACAGGTTGAGTTATGGTAGTAGTTAAGTTGACTTGTGATAGTAGTACAGGTTGAGTTATGGTAGTAGTTAAATTGACTTATGATAGTAGTACAGGTTGAGTTATGGTAGTAGTTAAGTTGACTTATGATAGTAGTACAGGTTGAGTTATGGTAGTAGTTAAGTTGACTTGTGATAGTAGTACAGGTTGAGTTATGGTAGTAGTTAAATTGACTTATGATAGTAGTACAAGTTGTGTTATGGTAGTAGTTAAGTTGACTTATGATAGTAGTACAGGTTGAGTTATGGTAGTAGTTAAATTGACTTATGATAGTAGTACAGGTTGAGTTATGGTAGTAGTTAAGTTGACTTATTATAGTAGTACTTGTTGAGTTATGGTAGTAGTTAAGTTGACTTACGATAGTAATACAGGTTGAGTTATGGTAGTAGTTAAGTTGACTTATGGTAGTAGTACTTGTTGAGTTATGGTAGTAGTTAAGTTGACTTATGATAGTAGTACAGGTTGAGTTATGGTAGTAGTACAGGTTGAGTTATGGTAGTAGTTAAGTTGACTTATGATAGTAATACAGGTTGAGTTGTGGTAGTAGTTAAGTTGACTTATGATAGTAGTACTTGTTGAGTTATGGTAGTAGTTAAGTTGACTTATGATAGTAGTACAGGTTGAGTTATGGTAGTAGTTAAGTTGACTTATGGTAGTAATACAGGTTGAGTTATGGTAGAAGTTAAGTTGACTTATGGTAGTAGTACTTGTTGAGTTATGGTAGTAGTTAAGTTGACTTATGGTAGTAGTACTTGTTGAGTTATGGTAGTAGTTAAGTTGACTTATGATAGTAATACAGGTTGAGTTATGGTAGTAGTTAAGTTGACTTATGATAGTAATACAGGTTGAGTTATGGTAGTAGTTAAGTTGACTTATTATAGTAATACAGGTTGAGTTATGGTAGTAGTTAAGTTGACTTATGGTAGTAGTACTTGTTGAGTTATGGTAGTAGTTAAGTTGACTTATGGTAGTAGTACTTGTTGAGTTATGGTAGTAGTTAAGTTGACTTACGATAGTAATACAGGTTGAGTTATGGTAGTAGTTAAGTTGACTTATGATAGTAATACAGGTTGAGTTATGTTAGTAGTTAAGTTGACTTATGATAGTAGTACTTGTTGAGTTATGGTAGTAGTTAAGTTGACTTATGATAGTAGTACAGGTTGAGTTATGGTAGTAGTTAAGTTGACTTATGGTAGTACTACAGGTTGAGTTATGGTAGTAATTAAGTTGACTTATGATAGTAATACAGGTTGAGTTATGGTAGTAGTTAAGTTGACTTATGGTAGTAGTACTTGTTGAGTTATGGTAGTAGTTAAGTTGACTTATGATAGTAGTACAGGTTGAGTTATGGTAGTAGTTAAGTTGACTTATGATAGTAGTACAGGTTGGGTTATGGTAGTAGTTAAGTTGACTTATGATAGTAATACAGGTTGAGTTATGGTAGTAGTTAAGTTGACTTATGATAGTAGTACAGGTTGAGTTATGGTAGTAGTTAAGTTGACTTATGATAGTAGTACAGGTTGAGTTATGGTAGTAGTTAAGTTGACTTATGGTAGTAGTACAGGTTGGGTTATGGTAGTAGTTAAGTTGACTTATGATAGTAATACAGGTTGAGTTATGGTAGTAGTTAAGTTGACTTATGGTAATAGTACCGCTTCACGGTGGCAGAGGGGTTAGTGTGTCTGCCTCACAATACGACGGTCCTGGGTAGTCTGGGGTTCAATCCCAGGCTGGGTATTTTTCTGTGTGGAGTTTGCATGTCCTCCCCGTGAATGCGTGGGTTCCCTCTGGGTACTCCGGCTTCCTCCCACTTCCAAAGACATGGACCTGGGGATAGGTTGATTGAAACACTAAAAACTGGCCCTAGTGTGTGAATGTGAGTGTGAATGTTGTCTGTCCATCTGTGTTGGCCATGCGATGAGGTGGTGACTTGTCCAGGGTGTACCCCGCCTTCCGTCCAATTGTAGCTGAGATAGGCACCAGCGCCCCCCACGACCCCAGAGGGAACAAGCGGTAGAAAATGGATGGATGGATGTACAGCCTTTACCTTTAAGCTGATACTGAGGGCGACTGTGTTGACTAGTTTTACGCGTGCACATGATTCAATGTCCAGTACTGAGGAAATGTGTTTGGATATGACAATCTGTTTATTTTAAGCTATAAAAATGAAATCAAATGTAGGCTATAGAACATAATGTATGCTGACCTTGGCTTGAATGGAACATTGTCACAGCAGTGAGACCTGACCATGCACGTCGTAAACAGTGTGTGTCCTCCATGCAATTGCCCCAGAGTGCTCCCACCTGAACCCAATTAAATGACGTTACCATGGCAACCGCACCATAGCAACGGTCTCATCCCTGTCAACACTTCCTGGTTCTCAAGAGAAAGTGGGGGGAGCAATCTGCCGAAAAGGAAATTCAGCATCAACAGAGGTCAGCAATCAATTAGAGAAAACTAAATAAAAACCATACAAACAAATACGGAGATTTAGCTCCAACAGTATGCAAAGTAAATCTCTGTGGGATGATGTACAATATTGGCTTTTGCCTGACACTCCGAACTTTGATTGATATTGATATTGCTTTGGGGATGTTTGAAAAAAAAAAAAACACATTAAAATGTTTAAAACCCAAAAATGGGATTTTTTTTTAGCCATTTTCTCTCACTTTTATATTGCATAAAGGTCTGGGGACATACATATAAAATAATCAGGAAAAAAATCATCATATTACAAAAGAGAGTAATGAAGATAATTAATAAAATTGATTATAGAAATCCAACAAATGATTCATAAAGTCACACATTTCAAAAAGTAATAAAAAAACAACTGTTCAAATGATGACTAAATTAAATAATAATCTGCTTCCTGAAGTGGTCCAGAAGATGTTTCAGATGTGAACCAGTAAATATGTATATCATCAATCCAGTGGTTCTTAACCTTTTTTCAGTGATGTACCCCCGTGAACATTTTTTTTAATTCAAGTACCCCCTAATCAGAGCAAAGCATTTTTGGTTGAAAAAAAGAGATAAAGAAGTAAAATACAGCACTATGTCATCAATGTTTTATTCATTAAATTGTTTAACAGTGTAAAATATTGCTCATTTGTAGTGGTCTTTCTTGAACTATTTGGAAAAAAAGATGTAAAGATAACTAAAAACTTGTTGAAAAATAAACAAGTGATTCAATTATAAATAAAGATTTCCACACGTAGAAGTAATCATCAACTTAAAGTTCCATCTTTGGGGATTGTAATAGTGATCCATCTGGATTCATCAACTTAATTCCAAACATTTCTTTACAAAAAAAAAAGAAATCTTTAACATCAATATTTATGGAACATGTCCACAAAAAATCTAGCTGTCAACACTGAATATTCCATTGTTGCATTTCTTTTCACAGTTTATGAACTTACATTCATATGTTGTTGAAGTATTATTCAATAAATATATTTATAAAGGCTTTTTGAATTGTTGCTATTTTTAGGATATTTTTTAAAAATTTCACGTACCCCTTGGCATACCTTCAAGTACCCCCATGGGTACGTGTACCCCCCCATTTGAGAACTACTGGGCTAATCTATGAGATTATTAGAGGGGAACATTATCACAATTTCTGGATGGTTATAAACCAAAAAGAATCAGTTCCCAGTGGTTTATTTTATTTTATGAAGTTTTTCTCAAAATTTTACCCATCACGCAAAAACGGCATCAAAGTGACTGATTTACACCATCGCTATATCCACCCGTCTATTGTCCTGTGACGTCACTGCGTGAAGCCACCAAAAACAAACATGGCGGATAGCACAGAAAGGTATAGCAAAGTAGCTCAGATTCAGACTCGGATTTCAGCGGCCTAAGCGAATCAACAGATTACGCATGTATTGAAACGAATGGTTGGAGTGTGGAGGCAGGTACCGAAAACTAAATTAAAGAAGAAACAGAAGCTATTGAGCCATATCACGACAGACAGCGGCACGGGGGGAAGCGCGGACGAATTCGGCGATCGCCTTCTAACCAAAGGTTGGTATGTGTTTGTTTGGCATTAAATGTGGGTGGAGGGAAAGGCTGGACGCAAATATAGCTACAAATGAGGCATAATGATGCAATATGTACATACAGCTAGCCTAAATAGCATGTTAGCATCGATTAGCTTGCAGTCATGCCGTGAGCAAAGATGTCTGATTAGCACATAAATCAATAACAACAACAAAACTCACTTTTGTGATTTCGTTGACTTTATCGTTGGAAATGCATCTGCTTTGAGTGTCGCAGGATATCTACACATTCTTGCCATCTCTGTCGTAGCATAGCTGTCGTCGGTAAAATGTGCAGAACAAACAAGGGACTTTCGCATCTTTTGGCCACTGGTGCAACTTGAATCCATCCCTGTTCGTGTTGTTACACCCTCCGACAACACACCGACGAGGCATGATGTCTCCAAGGTACCAGAAAACAGTCGAAAAAACGGAAAATAACAGAGCTGATTTGACTTGGTGTGTGTACTGTGTTTGAGAAAATGGCGGGTCGCTTCACGATGTGATGTCACGGGTGAAAGGTCATCGCTCCGACAGGCGAACAATTGAAAGGCGTTTAAATCGCCAAATTCACCCTTTTAGAGTTCGTAAATCGGTTAAAAAAAAACATGGTCTTTTTTCTGCAGCATCAAGGTATATATTGACGCTTAAATAGGTCTGGTGATAATGTTCCCCTTTAGCAATTAAAGTTAAAGTACAATAGAAATACAGATATGTAACACTTCTATATTTCAAACTATCCAATCTATAAATGAGGAAGCATTTAAAAAAGATAGTTACACAAACAACAATGTCACTCATGTTCTATGTGCTGATGTTGTTAGAAAGTCAAAATTAAAGTCTTGACAGTTTATTTCAAATCCTGCAGTTTCATTTGCTGCTGCTGTTCTCACCAGCACACTTGTGTTTCTTACACTGGTACTTAGAAGAGAATCTTTCACCACACACACTGCAACTCAACATTTTCTCTCCTTTGTGTGTTCTCATGTGTGCTACAAGGTTTGATTGGTCACAAAAGCTTTTGTTGCAGAATGAACATGTGTAAGGTTTCTTACCAGTGTGTCTTCTCATGTGTACTTCCAAATGGTTTCTTTGTACAAAACCTTTACTACAGATTGGACAGACATAAGGTTTTTCTCCAGTGTGTGTTCTCGTGTGTCTTTTCAGATGCCAAATATCTTTAAAAGTTTTGTCACAGAGAGAACATGTGAAGTGAGTGTTGTCAGTGTGACATGTCTTATCATCTTTAGAGTCTTCATCATCAGTGTCAGGAGAGTGTGACGTTGTGTCCTCACTATCTGATAGTGGAGCTAAGAGCTTGTCTGCTTGTGATCCTCCACAGTGGTCTCCATCAGCTTCTGTTGTCATGTGTTGTGTTGAGCTGCTGCTTGGAGGCTACCCCCCTCCCCTCTCCTCACTTTCACCTTTGACCTCATCATCTTCACTCTTCACAGTCACTGGGAACTCCTCCAGTCCTTCAATATGCTCTCCCTCCTGACTGATGCTGTGTTCTGCTGCTTCGTTTTTAATGTAGGGGGTCTGTGGCTCCTGCCTTCCCTCTTTAATGTGTTGGGAATGTGGTACCTCTTCTTCCTCATGTATGTTGGGAAATTGTGGCTCTTCTTCCTGCTCATGAGGTAGAGGTTCTTCTTCGACATCTGCGGGACAGGAGAAAACAATCATTCTTTAGAAAAGTCCAGCTTTGCTCAGTCACATGAGACATTGTCCTGCACCAACATGTGATCTCACAATCTCATCAGTTTCCCCTCACAGCAGTCAGTGTACTTCCAGCTGACACATGAAGAAAACCTTCAAGGGAATGCCTTCCCAGGCCAATGTCCAATCCACCTCATTCGTACAACAACATCTTAAAAGTCATTCCTGCAATCCATACTAGTGTGCTGTTCTCCCTCTGAATAAGTCATACACACACAGGAAATAATGTACCACATGCCAGCCTCCACGCAGTAGTACTAGTGATGAGCTCCCCCTGCTGGTGGACAATAATTACAGTGATTTTCACATTTATCTTGAGAGCCATGTCTACTCTAAAAAAGGACGAGCACAGTCAATATGTTGGCCAAGAAAGATGACATCGGTTTTGCTTTCATTTAGATAGTGTCACCACAGTAAAACTGGGAAGAAGTAATCCGATAACTGACTATTCCTTCAAAAGATCACTTATTTACCGTAATAATAATAATAATGGATTAGATTAATTTATGTGTTTCTAGACACTCAAATTGTGTTAGAGTGAGAACTGAGAAGACATCTTTCATGCAGTCATCACATTCAATGTGGTAAGTTACATTTAGTTATAATAATAATAATAATAATAATATTTAGATGAAGCAATTCTTAAGTAATTACGTGCGAATGCTCCAATGCTGAAGTTGAACTGAAAGGTTGACAGAATGTAGTATGAATGTAAGAATAGTTTGAATGTTGGAATGGTTTGAATGTTGAAGAGTTTGAATTTCCACGAAAACCGGAATTTAGTTTGGATTTTGAGAAAGTGTTAGTTTGATGTTGGAATTGTTTGAATAGGTAGGAAAATGTGGGGAAAAATGTCACTCCAGTGGGTGTGTGGATGTGTCAAAGGTACGTAGGCACAGAAAACTCCCTCACAAGCATGTTTGTGTGATTGACAGGAAGATTGAAAGTCAATGTCCAGAGGTATTAACGCATTAGTCAATCAACAAACGGTCAATGAAAATGAAGGCAATAACTTTGCAGTCATGGATACACCGTCTGTGTGTTTATTTTCTCTGGCTGCGCCTTTCAAACTGCATACAAAAGGTCTTCTAAGGTTTGGTTGGAAAGCGTAAAAAAGCACACTGAAAATTTCCATAAAACTTTTAACTATATTTTCTAAAATTGTATCTGAAATAAAAATGTATCCTCCAGTTTGTGGCTTTAGGGCAAATTTCCAGAGGATATACATTTTTACAGCATGTTTTAAATAGATAGCATTTAAAAAATAACTTCTGGGTATATTATATTGATCAACTAATTCTTATTTAGGGGGCTTTGTGAGAAGAATAGAGGCATTGACTCTTTTGTTGGAATTAGGATAGTTGCTAACGTTTGTTTAGGAATTAGAATGCATACAAATAAAAATATATTGTCATAGATAAGCATTGTGACAGGCAAAATAAAATAAAAAAATCAGATTCCCCTTTGATCATTTTTCTACATCCTGTGAATGGGTTGATGCTGTGGTGAAAGTGAGAAAATAAATACGAATGTCAGCAAAAATGGCTGGCAAACGTTTTAAAACCTGGTCAAGGACTGTTGGCAGTAAACCCAGAGAGGCATGAGTATGTTGTAAAATGATGTTAGAATTAGCTTTATTATTTGGGTATAGGGGGCCCCGTCATGGGGGCCGCCCCCGGCCCAGCTCTGACTTGTTCCACCACTGGTCATTGTGATTATATTATATATTCCTAATGTAATTTTCTTGTTATTAGTCAAATATCAAATAAGTAAACATTTGAAAGTAATAAGTAAACAAACCTGTTTTGTGTGACACAACTTGATTTTTCGTGAAAAGAGCGTCCAGTAGTTGATAGTTTTCCTCCTTTGTTCTAGAAAGTTCCACCTCGTATTCTGCTATCGTTCTTCCTAACACTACAAATATTTCTTCAACGGCAGCAGTTAGTCGCTCATCCACCAACGCTCTCAACATTTGTAATGTAGACATTTTCACACAATCACAACACTTTACTCTCACACTTGATCTACACTTAGCGATGTGTTGATAACTTCTTTTAGCAGCTAACAAGCTAAGCTAACTAGCGAGCTAAGCTAATTAACAATAAACGAGCACGAGAAGCATCTAAGTGCTTCTCACGCAACGGGTAGATTTTAACCTAGAATAAATAATTAAATATCTATTTTATGACATTAATATTTACAAACTGGAGAGCAAATAATGACGCTGCTTATTTATTTCTGCGTCAATGTGCTTTCACGACAGTTCGCACATTTGAGGTTACAAGACGGTACCACTCTGCTCTCGCGAGATGTGTCATGCGCAGGAGAGTCAAAGGGACGTTGGAGTTTGTTTGCATAAAAAGACAGACTGATATATATTTAACACCAAAATAGTTTGATAATAAATGTGTCAATACAAAGTATATTCAAATAAAATTATACATACATACACATTTACACACGTATACTTAATGTTTACATATATGTAAACATTAATTATGGTTCATGTTTCATGTCTGTGTACAGATCCTTGCGGTTTCATAATAAACACCGTATTTTTAATAACGTTTGTTTTGTATGTAATGGTTTATGATGACATTGTTATTGAAATACAGATGACACAAAAGAACCATGGTAAGTAAGTGTGGCAAAACAAGTTGGCGGAAGTGACGTCGGGTATGCGCATGCGTGGACCGATCGGGTGATAAAGCAAAATGGCGTCTGGCGGAAAAGGCCTAAACGCGGGCATTATATTTCTGTATTCTTACATATATGTTGTGTAATAGAGTACACACGGTTAATAATTGTTTGTAGCCGGATACATTAGTCTGAGCGCACTTTGACACTTCTCCTGTTTGATAGCTTCACTTAAGGTAGCTTGCAGCTAGTTTAGCTGGCTAGTTAGCTTAGCTTGTTAGCTGCTAACAAAGAGACGCGGAAGTTATTTAAACATCGCTAAGTAGGGAACTAATGTGAGTGTAAAGTGTTGTGATTGTGTGAAAATGTGCGAAAAAATGATAGCAAAGTACGAGGAGGAACTTTGTCCAACAAAAGAGGAGAAGGAGCGACAACAACAAAAACATCAAGTTGTGTTACACAGAACAGGTTTGTTTACTTCTTACTCTCACATGTTTACTAACTTTATATTTCATTATCAACACTATTCCTGAATAAATTGTCTATAAGAAGATGAATTGTCATGTGAGGATTATGTACTGATTGTTTTACATTGTTCATAAAATGAGACAGTTTCAGACACACAATATTTATGAGAGGTTGATGTTCCTCTCAGTTTGTAACAATGTGTATCAACATGTTTACACAAAACTCACACAGTCACCGGGGGAATATTCCAGAGAGCAGGTTAAGTGCAAAGTCCTGAGTATGTAAAGCTCAAGAGTTTTACCTCCAAAAATAAGAGAGGTAAGACAAAGTCAGAGTCAGTTACCATGGTAACCGACACTGTAAACCTAGCCTGCTAGCTGGCAGGTTTGACAAGTTATATATGTGTGTAAAAGCTATACTGACCTGTTATTTCCTTCATATTGGTGCAGCCATTAAAGGGGAACATTATCACCAGACCTATGCAAGCGTCAATATATACCTTGATGGTGCAGAAAAAAGACCATCTATTTTTTTAATCGATTTCCAAACTCTAAATGGGTGAATTTTGGCGAATTAAACGCCTTTCTGTCATCGCGCTGGAGGCGATGACGTCAGAATGTGACGTCGCCGAGGTAACACACCCGCCATTTTCATTTTCAAAATATTACAAACACCGGGTCTCAGCTCTGTTATTTTCCGTTTTTTTGACTATTTTTTGGAACCTTGGAGACATCGTGCCTCAATGGTGTGTTGTCGGAGGGTGTAACAACACTAACAGGGAGGGATTCAAGTTGCACCACTGGCCCGAAGATGCGAAAGTGTCTGCCGCCAGACCCCCATTGAATGTACCAAAGTGTCTCCACATTTTACCGGCGATGCTAAGGCAGACATGGCACAGAGATGTATGGATAACCTGCAGATGCATTTGCAACGATAGTCAACGAAATCACAAAGGTGAGTTTTGTTGATGTTGACTGACAGCTAATCGATGCTAACATGCTACGCTAATCGATGCTGACATGCTATTTACCGGCGGTGCTATAGCAGACATGGCACAGAGATGTATGGATAACCTGTAGATGCATTTGCAACTATATTACGTTTCCTTCCACCCACATTTAATGCGAAAAAAACACTTACCAATCGACGGATTTAAGTTGCTCCAGTGTCAAAAGATGCAAAAGTCCTGATCGTTTTACCGGCGATGCTAACGCAGCTATTCAGCCATGCTATGGCTATGAATAGCGTCAATAGCTATTCGCTCAATAGCTTCAGTTTCTTTTTCAATACTTTCATACTCCAACCATCCGTTTCAATACATGCGTAATCTGTTGAATCGCTTAAATCGCTGAAATCCGAGTTTGAATCCGAGCTAATGTCACTATATCTTGCTGTGCTATTCCCATTGTTTGTTTACATTGGCAGCACTGTATGACGTCACAGGGAAATGGCCAGTGTCTTCGCAGAGAGCGAAAATAAGGCACTTTAAAGCTTTATTTAGGGATATTCCGAGACCGGTAAAATTTTGAAAAAAACTTAAAAAAATACAACAAGCCACTGGGAACTGATTTTTATTGTTTTTAACCCTTTTGAAATTGTGATAATGTTCCCCTTTAACCTACTACAACACCTACTACATCCACCTACTCAGTGGCCTAGTGGTTAGAGTGTCCGCCCTGAGATCGGTAGGTTGTGAGTTCAAACACTGACTGATTCATACCAAAGACTATAAAAACGGGACCCATTACTTCCCTGCTTGGCACTCAGCATCAAGAGTTGGAATTGGGGGTTAAAGGCCTACTGAAACCCACTACTACCGACCATGCAGTCTGATAGTTTATACATCAATGATGAAATCATAAAATTGCAACACATGCCAATTCGGCCAGTTTAATTTACTAGATTACAATTTTAAATTTCCCGCTGAGTTTCTTGTTGAAAACTTCGCGGAATGATGATGCGTGTTTGTGACATCTCTGGTTGTAGCGGACATATTAGCCCAGCACCACACATGACTAAAAGTCATCTATTTTAATCGCATAATCACACAGTAATTTGGACATCTGTGTTGCTGAATCTTTTGCAATTTGTTCAATTAATAATGGAGACTATAAAGAATAATGCTGTTGGTGGAAGGCGGTGGATTGCAGCTGCCTTTAGCAACCAAAACACAGCGGGTGTTTTTTTGTTTGTTTAAAAGCTTTAACACTGAGCAGTCAAGCAAAACATGTTTCTCTACGTCAACCAGCCAGTTTTTGGATGGAAAAATTGTGATGTTAAGTCGGCTCTTACCGGAGACTTGGGTGGATTACTGGACCTCCTCCTGTAGCTGTCAAAAAGGCAGCTGCAGTGATCTTGGCTTCTCGGCTTCTCTCAGAGACGCTCGCGGTCACCGCAGCCATCCGACTTTCAGGTATGACTTTACAATCTCACTAAAACACTATAAAAACAATAAGCAGATAAGGGATCTTCCAGAATTATCCTAGTAAATGTGTCTAATTACATCTGAAACGGTCCCACTGCCGCCACTTGAAGCCTCACCTTTTTTATTTTTTTTATTTTTTTTATGGGCTTCACTCTAACTTTCCTCATCCACGAATCTTTCATCCTCGCTCAAATTAATGGGGAAATTGTTGCTTTCTCGGTCCGAATAGCTCTTACTGCTGGAGGCTCATATTATAAACTTTGTGAGGATGTGAGGAGCCCTACAACCCGTGACGTCACGCGCACACCGTCTGCTACTTCTGGTAAAGGCAAGGCTTTTTTATTAGCGACCAAAAGTTGCTAAATTTATCATCGATGTTCTCTACTAAATCCTTCAGCAAAAATATGGCAATATCGCGAAATGATCAAGTATGACTCATAGAATGGACCTGCAATCCCCGTTGAAATAAGAAAATCTCATTTCAGTAGGCCTTTAAATCACCATAAAAAATATTCCCGGGCGTGGCCAAAGCTGCTGCTCAATCATCATCTTCATGGAGATTTTCCACAGGTAGAGCTACAATAGCCGTATTCCCATGGTCAAGTCACTCCTGAACTCAAGACAACGGAAGAAGCGTCTGACTTGGGCTATGGAAAAGAATCACTGGACAGTTGCAGAGTGGTCCAAAGTCCTGTTTTCAGACGAAAGCAAGTTTTGTATTTCATTTGGAAGTCAAGGCGCTACAGTCTGGAGGATGGCTGGAGAGGAGCACAATCCAAGTTGCTTGAAATCCAGTGTGAAGTTCCCACAGTCAGCAATGGTTTGGGGAGCCATGTCAGCTGCTGGTGTTGGGCCACTGTGTTTCATCAAGTCAAGAGTCAATTGAGCTGTGTACCAAGAGATTTTGGAGCACTACATGCCTCCATCTGTTAAAAAGCTCCATGGAGATGATGATTTAATTTTCCAGCATGATCTGGGACCTGCCCAGAGTGCCAAAACCACCAGTAACTGGTGTACTGACCATGGCATTTCTGTCCTCGATTGGTCTGCCAGCTCCCCTGACCTGAACCCCATAGACAATTTGTGGGGTATTGTGAAGAAGAAGCTGAAAGACACCAGACCCAATAATGCAAATGAGCTATTGAATTATCCTGGGCATCCATAACACCTCAGCAATGCCACAGGCTGATTGCCTCCATGACATGCCGCATTGATGCAGTAATCCCTGCAAAAGGATTCCCAACCAAGTACTAAGTCCATTAATTGACATTTTAAAATGTCAGATTTTTTTTTTTTGCTGTTATTAATCTTTTTTTTGACTTGGTCTGAGGAAATATCCAAATTTTTTGAGATGGATAGATTTTTGAGTTTTCTTAAGCTGTATGCCATAATTAGCAATATTAAAATAATAAAATGATTGCAATATTTCAGTTGGTGAGTAATGAATCCAGAATGTATGACATTTTCATATTTGTAGTTGCATTACAGAAAATAAAGGACTTTATCACAATGTTGTAATTTTCTGAGACAGTCATGTAGTGGTTAAAATGTGTTTTGTTTGTGTCCTGTAGACATCCATCAGCTGATTGAACACCAAGAAGAATGTCTCCCTCATCTGCAGGGGGACAGTTTGACTTTAGAGTATCCACAGCCCTCACATTTTAAAGGAGACGAGGCGTATCCACCGCCCCCTTATTTTAAAGAGGAAGAGGAGGGAGAGTGTCCTGTTGGGCAGGAGGAGGCTGATCTCAGCAAGTTTCCACTGACTGTTGTCTCTGTGAAGACTGAAGAGCATGAAGACAAACCACCTGAGCCCTCACAGCTTCATCACAGTCCAAGTAAGCACAACATACACATATCATCTAATACAATGTTTGCGACACATGTTCATCCGGGGGCCACATTTATGACTAAAGATGGAGACATATTTACTGTTTAACACCACCATTTAAAAATGAATGCTCATCAATCATCAACAGTGTAATTGCTGTGGTGTAACCATGTGACCTAGAGGCCGTCCTCCTAACCTCACATGGTCAAATGAAGGCAAACATTCAATATGGCTACTGTTTATTTACCTTTAGCTGCACATATGTCAGCATATTTCAAAGGTTTAGTGGTGAAGATTAGAGATGTATATACCAAGTACCATTTTTTTTTAAATTAATACTGGTTCCTAATTATGTTGTCTATGAGGACCGTAAAGATTCTGGACTAACGACACAACTATTTGTATTTTTAATAGCAGCTGACTGACGTAACTATGACACGTTGTCACATTGAGTTCAGCTGCCGCTGCTACACATTACAATCAGCTTTGAATAATGACAAATAAGGAAGCAACAAAAGTTTGATGTGTGTGTTATTGACAAGAAGATGACATAACTGCATTTCACCTTGCACTGCACACATAGTTGACTTCTGTAAGACTTCAAATAAACAGCTGTTGATAAAAGACTTCCCTGCTCTGAGATGTTACAGAACATCGTGTTGGGGGTGTTCAACCTCTTGTGCTAATAGGAATGCTATTTAAAAAGCCCTTTTTCCATTTTTTTATTTCCACAAATTACATGTAGTACCATTAAATACTGGTATCGATAAGGAATATCAATTAGGGTATCATATCGATAAATTCTCAGCGATTAACATCTCTACTGAAGATACAAGCCAGATATCTTTGAAAAATATATTCGTTTACTTGGATTTAGTTACTTCTCTGCTGTCCAGCAATGTCTCAATCAATCTAGTTTATTAGTACTAATTAGCAAAGGTTTCTTGTCTCTCTAAAGTCTTTATTTTGACAACCCCCTTTGCGGTAAAGTTGTCGTAGTGGAAACTGAGGCAGTATTTGTGCCTCATAAAACTTTCGGCGACTCAAAATTTAAGAAATTGCACCGGAAAAATCATTACTTTTGAAGACGGCCAATAAAAACACAATCAAAATCAGAAATACTTTAATAATCCCAGAGGGGAAATTCAGGTTTTCCACACAATCGCATTCAAGAGCAGACAAACATTACAGGAAGACAGAACAGAATCGCTGACGGGTCTGCCAACTTCCGGCGCCCCTTACAAAAAAAGGGAGAAACGGGGGATGAGGGGGGGAGAAAAAAAAATCAATCTCAGCCTCTGCCCCTGTAGAGGGGGTCCAGACTGAGGCCAAAGAGAAAAACAAACTCATAGCCATAGCTCACAGAAAGATGTGTGTAAGAGGGAAACATCAAAGAACACAAAGGACATTAAAGACATTAAAAGAGCAGTCACTTCTACACACAGCCACCAAAGTAAATGATCCAAGATGGCGGTGCAGGTGGACGCAACAACCCAGACTCTCCCCTTAGGTGCATTGTTTTTATTTTTTTTTATATAGTTTATTTCTAGCCCAGTCAGCAACTTGCTGGGCGAAGGTGATGTACAGCCGAAACGATTTGTTGGAGCTTGGATTGCGGCCTGAGCAGGCTATTTCGGTGGATTTTACCCGGAGCTCCATGGCTACCGTGCCCGGTTAGGCGGAGGCGAAGACGAAGACACCGTGGCCGATGGGCCGGCGTGTTAGCCAGACTAAAAATTAACCCAAACAGACCAACGATACCAAGTCTATTCCAGGCTAATGCGAGATCGCTCGCTCCTCATGGTGAAGAGGACAAGATGGACGAGGTGAGGCTCCGTGTAGCACAAAACACTGTGATGGACAGCTGCGCCTTATTGTTTACGGAAACCTGGCTAACGTTCTCAATCCCAGACGCTAGCATGGAGCTAACCGGTCACACACCACACAGACAGGACAGAAACGCAGAGTCTACCGGCAAGCGGCCTCGGGGTGGATTGCTAACCTACCTAAACAACAACAGGACTTCAGGTTCAAAGGTAGTAAACAGCCAATGTTCCCAAGATCTGGAACAGGGATCACCAACCTTTTTGAAACCAAGAGCTACTTCTTGGGTACTGATTAATGCAAAGGGCTACCAGTTTGATACACACTTAAATAAATTACCATAAATAGCCAATTTGCTCAATTTACCTTTAAGAAATAAATCTATATAAAAAGAAAAAATGGGTATTTCTGTCCGTCATTCCGTCGTACTTTTTTTTTCCTTTTACGGAAGATTGTTTGTATAGAATAAATGATGAAAAAAACACTTAATTGAACGGTTTAAAAGAGGAGAAAACAGGAACAAAAATGAAAAATTAATTTTGAAACAATTTCGACTCTTTAAAATTCAAAATTCAACCGAAAAAAAAGAAGAGAAAAACTTGAATCTTAATTTTGAATCTTTTTGAAAAAAATTTAAAAAATAATTTATGGAACATCATTTGTAATTTTTCCTGATTAAGATTAATTTTAGAATTTTGATCACATGTTTTAAATAGGTTAAAATCCCATCTGCACATTGTTAGAAAATATAACAAATTGGACCAAGCTATATTTCTAACAAAGACAAATTATTATTTCTTCTAGATTTTCTAAAAAAACAAATTTTCAAAAAATTCAAGACTTTAAAATAAGATTTAAATTTGATTTTACAGATTTTCTAGATTTGCCCGAATATTTTTTTAAAATTTTAATCATAATAAGTTTGAAGAAATATTTCACAAATATTCTTTGTCGAAGAAACAGAAGATAAAATGAAGACTTTAATTAAAATGTATTTATTATTCTTTACAATAAAAAAATAAATGTACTTGAACATTGATTTAAATTTTCAGGAAAGAAAAGGAAGGAATCTAAAAGTTAAAAAGGTATATGTGTTTAAAAATCCTAAAATAATTTTTAAGGTTGGAATTTTCCTCTAAAATTGTCTTTCTGAAAGTTATAAGAGGCAAAGTAAAAAAATAAATTAATTCGTTTAAACAAGTGAAAACCAAGTCTTTTAAATATTTTCTTGGATTTTCAAATTCTATTTCATTCAATTTTTGTTTCTCTTAGAATTGAAAATGTCGAGCAAAGCAAGACCAGCTTGCTAGTAAAAAAAAAATAAAAAATAGAGGCAGCTCACTGGTAAGTGCTACTATTTGAGCTATTTTTAGAACAGGCCAGCGGGCGACTCATCTAGTCCTTACGGGCTACCTGGTGCTCGCGGGCACCGCGTTGGTGACCACTGATCTGGAATATATTACAGTTAAATGCCGACCCTTCCATCTAGCCAGGGAGTACTCTGCTGTCCTGATCACAAACGTGTATATAGCTCCCGATGCTAACGCTAGCACAGCGCTAGCTCTGCTGCACGATACAATCAGTGCACAACAGAACAAATATCCCGACGCAGTCCACATCATAGCAGGGGACTTTAATCATGTCGACCTGAAAAAATTGCTCCCCAAACTTCACCAGCTTGTGAAGTGTGCTACGAAGCGAGCTAACACACTGGACAAAGTCTATTCCAACATAAAAAATGGATATAGAGCCAAACAACTTCCCCAATTATGCAAGTCTGACCACATGTCCCTGCTCCTATTACCAGCTTTCATACCAATAAGGAGAAGTGCTCCTATCACAACCAAAATGATCAAAACATGGCCGGAGGGAGCCATGGAACAGCTGCAGGACTGCTTTGAAACAACAAACGGGTCAGTTTTTGAAAACTCAGACTTGGAGCAGTACACAGAAGCGGTCCTGGGGTACATCAAACACTGCATAGACACTGTCACAGTGGACAAGTGCATCCGGGTCTACCCCTACAGGAAGCCCTGGATGACCAAAATAGTCCAGGGTTTACACAAAGAAAGAGACAGTGGCTTCAAAGCGCAGGACCAGGCACTCTGTAGTGCTGCCAGAGCCAACCTGAAGAGAGGTATCACAGAGGCCAAAGCCGAGCACAGGAGGAAAGTGGAAGACCACCTGCAAAGCAACAACACCAAGGAGGTATGGAAAGGAATACAACAGATGACCAACTTCAGACCCAGTAACTGTTTGGCTGACGGCAACACCTCTCGAGCGGTGGAGATAAACAGCTTCTTCGCCCGTTTCAAGAGAAAAACACCTGCAGCCGTCACAACACCCCCACCTAACACCCACAGCAGCTGCACCCTTATACTGGAGCAGCATGAGGTGAGACGCACGCTGAGGGCAGTGAACTCGAGGAAGGCTATGGGCCCAGATGGGGTCCCGGGACAGGTACTGAGGGACTGTGCAGACCATCTGGCCGGAGTATTTACTAAGATCTTCACCTAGTCCCTCTCTCAGGTCGTCATCCCATCATGCCTGAAGACCTCCACAATAATCCCGGTGCCGAAGAAGAACTCCGTCAGCTGCCTGAATGACAACCGTCCAGTTGCACTTACACCTATAGCCATGAAGTGCTTCGAGAAGATGGTACGGACCCATATTACCTCAGTCCTCCCTCCCGAGCTCGACCCACACCAGTTTGCCTACAGAGCCAACAGTTCCACAGAGGACGCCATCACCACAGCCCTACACTCCTCCCTGGGTCACCTGGAGACGGGGGGAACTACGTGCGGCTGCTTTTTGTGGATTATAGTTTGGCATTTAACACCATTATACCCGATAGACTGGTGTCCAAACTGTCAGACCCTGGGTCTATCGAATTCCATCTGCATGTGGATTAAGGACTTCTTATCCAACCGCCCCCAGAGGGTGCAGTTAGGTCGCCACATGTCATCGAGCCTGTACCTCAGCACAGGCTCTCCACAAGGCTGCATGCTGAGCCCCCTTCTCTACTCCCTCTACACATACGACTGCACACCTGCCCATTCCAGCAACTCCATCATCAAATTTGCGGATGACACCCCTGTAGTGGGGCTCATCTCGGAGGGAAACGAGGCTGCATATCGGGACGAGGTGGAGAAGCTGTCGGATTGATGCACAGTCAACAACCTGGCCCTGAACACCTCCAAGACCAAGGAGCCGGTCATAGACTTCAGGAAGAATAAAACGGACATCCTGCCCCTGTTCATCAGCGGTGACAGCGTGGAGAAGATCTCCGGCTTCCGCTTCCTGGGAGTCCATCTGGCCGACGACCTATCCTGGATCACCAACACCACGGCTACCATCAAGAAGGCACACCAGAGACTGCACTGTCTGAGAATACTCAGGAACAACCACCTCTCTCAGGAACTGCTGGTGTCCTTCTACCGGTGCTCCATTGAGAGCATCCTGCCCTACTGCATCTGCGTGTGGTTCAGCAGCTGCACGGCCGCAGAGAGAACGGCGCTCCAGAGGGTCATAAAGACCACCCAGAAGATCATCGCTTGCCCCCTCCCCTCCCTGGCTGACCTGTACAGCTCCTGCTGTCTCAGGAAAGCACAGAGCATCCTGAAAGACCCATTCCACCCCAGCAATGCCACCTAGAACTGCTACACTCGGGCAGATTCTATAGGGTGCTAAAAACTTGCACAAATAGACTAAAAAACAGCTTTTACCCAAGAGCCATAGTAGCATTAAACAGGCACTGAGTGAGCACAATGTGTCATGTCTTTTTTTTTTTTTTTTGGACTATAATGTGCAATAATGTTATATGTGTATGTGTATTCATATGTATGCATATATGCATGTGTGTGGATATATACACATATATATAGATACATCTCTTATTTTCTATCTTTTTTTACTATTTATATTACCAAATTGTATATGCACCTTTGGGGATCTGCTCCAATTTTGTTGTTCTTTGAACCTGTTCACTGCAATAATGACAATAAAACTCTATTCTATTCTATTCTATTCTATTTTAAGAATCAGTGATTATTACATGTTTTTAAACAGAACATAAACATATATTACCAGTAAATGAACAAGTAGATTAATAATTAATTTTCTACCACTTGTCCTTAATAATTTTGACAAAAAATAGAATAGTAATGACACAATATCCATCCATCCATCCATTTCCTACCGCGTATTCCCTTTTGGGGTCGCAGGGGGCGCTGGTGCCTATCTCAGCTTCAATCGGGCGGAAGGCGGGTGTTACTGCATATGTCAGCAGACTGAATTAGGAGCCTTTGTTTGCTTACTTACTACTAAAAGACATGTTGTCCAGTATGTTCACTATTTTATTTTAGGACAAACTTGCAATAAGAAACATATATTTAATGTACCCTAAGATTTTTTTGTTTAAATAAAGCCAATAATGCAGTTTTTTGTGGTCACTTTTATTTATAAAAATATCGAAATACATTTTGGTACAGGTCCCGGTACCAAAATATTGGTATCGGGACAACACTAGTAAGAACAGAATTTGTCCGTTGATTCTTTGACTACCTTAGTAGTAATTTTTTCACTGGAGAGATTAGTCTCTAGGATGCAGCCAAGATAGGTAATCACATTTTTGATTGTTATAATATTGTCACCCACTTTGAATGTGACGTTATCTACTTTTCTGAGGTTAGGAATTGACCCAAAGACACGAGTACTTGCAAGCACCAAGGCGAGTCTTAATTTTGGCAGTTTGTCCTTGAAAGCCTTGCTAGTCTAGGTCTTGAGGATTGTAGCTTTGCTTGTATTGTGTCCGTCAGCCTCGGTTCTATGTGTTACGAACTGGTCAAGGGGGTGACCCCGGGATGCAGAGACGGGAGGCAAGTTTGAATAACAAAAAGGAATACATTTAATGAGTCCAAAAAGTGTAACAAAATGCGATGGGGTAGAAGTGCACACCATGAATACTAAATGGAACAGGTTCCTTAGTGGTCGGCAGGGGAAAAACCAGGGCGCTCGAGGCAGAGGGTAAAGTCTTTACTGCCTCAAGGAGGCTAAGAAACAAACACAACAACGTTAGGAAAACAGGATAAAGGAAAATCAACGTACCAGGACTGACGAGGCGAAGCAGGCGCATGCACGTAGGAGGTGCAGGATAAATTAACCGACAAGATCAGCTGTGGGTGACGAGCTTAGATACTCCTCGGTAGAAATAGGTTGCAGGTGTGCCTTAGTGTCCGCCCCTCGCTGGAGACTAATGAGTTGAGGGAACAAATCACAACAAAAGAGAAGGCAGGGAAATAAAAACATAACACTATGTTCTTTATAGGTACAGAAAATCATGGAATGATCACTTAAGCTGCACATTTGTGGTGTTCTTAAACTGGTCAGAAGTAACAACGAGGTCTATGAAGGTTTAAAAGGACTCACTCACCCTGGTGGTTTGCTTAATGAGCTAAGTGAGGCAATGTTGGTGGTACAGCTTAGTGAAGGTTTTAAAATGGGTGCATCCTTTCAGGACTTATCCGTGTTCCAGTCCCCAAGAGGATGTAAACCTGTATCAACATGTTTACACCAAACACACACAGTCACTAAATACATTGTTTACTGTAATAAAATCTAATTAAAATTATAATTTCACTTCTTGATTCTGACCTACATGCATCAATAAGCGAAAGTAACATTTATGTTCAATAACCAAAGTAGTCAACACTTGATTTATTAAAAGAACATAAAGGTGACTGACTTTCCTTCAGCGTGTCGTAGATGGTCTCCAATTCCTAAAGAGGAATTGTTGATGGAGATACTCCATAAAAAAAACACATAATAAAACATGTTTTTGGTAAAAGTTCCTTTTGGCCCAGCCAACAAAATGACCACAAAAAAGTACTTTGCATGATGACAGTAACATACCATGAATGTTTTTTAATTGATTTTGGAATTAAGATATTTTTTTTCCATGGTATTGAAGTTATGGTAATGACTATGTCATTACAAGATCGTAGTTAAGTTAACAGTTAAATTGTAGGTGTCATAGACCATATACAAAATAAAATATTTACACACTTAGAAAATGGATGGATGGACATCAGTGAGTGTAAAGTTAAGAATGCCTCAATCAATACTGTCTCGTACTTATAAAAACGTTTCAAATTGCCATCCATTAAATTTCCAAGTCTGTTTTTGTACTGACTGTACCACTTTTGAATTAATTTTAGGAAAAAGGGAGGTATTTCCCATGTTTTTATTGGTTGTTTTGCTACACACTTTTAACACAACTCACAGAAGAACACAAATAATGTCATTGTTTTAACAGTGTCAGTCCAAAACTATTTCTATTGTCTCTTTATCTTATTTACTTATTTACCCAACAGACGTCCAGCAGCCCCCTCACATTAAAGAGGAAGAGGAGGAAGTGTGGATCACTCAGGAGGAAGAGTGTCTTCTAGGGCAGGAGGAGGCTGATCTCAGCAAGTTTCCACTGACTGTTGTCTCTGTGAAGACTGAAGAGCATGAAGACAAACCACCTGAGTCCTCACAGCTTCATCACAGTCCAAGTAAGCACAACATCCACATATCATTTTATTCTCAGGGCATTCAATCCATCACAACTGGACTCTTCACTTTGTCTTACAAGACGATTGTCCTCTCATCCAAGTAGGCTTCATCACTTCATGCTCATAGACTTAAAGTTTTATATCTAATCATTTGAATTTAGAGGGGAACTGCACTTTTTTGGGAATTTTTCTATCGTTTACAATCATTATAAAGACATGATGGTGGATATATTAAAAACACAAAAACATTCTAACTGGGGCTGGGCGATATAGCCTTTTATTAATATCTCAATATTTTTAGGCCATGTCACGATATACCATATTTATCAGAATATTTTGCCTTAGCCTTGAATGAACACTTGATGCATATAATCACACTAGTAAGATGATTCTATGTGTCTACATTAAAACAATCTTGTTCATACTGCATTAATATATGCTACTTGTAAACTTTCATGCAGAGAGGGAAACCACAACTAAGTCAATTTAGCAAAACTGTATTTATTAAACAGTTATTAAGCAGTGGCACAAACATTCATGTCATCCAAACAGAAAGTGCAAGATTGTCAGAGACATTTTAAAACAAGTTATTAGTGCACTTTTGTGCATGATGTCACTAAGATGACATATCTCTAAGGTTCTCATAGTCATCATTGTCACCGACGTCCAACTGGGTCATTATTGTCACCGATGTCCCACTGGGTGTGAGTTTTCCTTGCCCTTATGTGGCCCTACCGAGGATGTTGTGGTGGTTTGTGCAGCCCTTTGAGACACTAGTGATTTAGGGCTATATAAGTAAACATTGATTGATTGATTGATTGATTGAAAACAACACTAAATTAATGTACACTTTGTGTACAGAACACCACTACAATAACTCAAAACAAATGAAGAGCACTTTTGTGCATGATGTCACACAACATATTTCAATAAGTGTCAAATAAAAATGAGCTGCATAATAGGAAATCAAATAGTATATATCCTTCGCTATGTGGTAGGTTCCTGAGGACGTTATCTCCTTCTGTTGTTGACGAATTTGTTGATAAATGGGTTTGGCTTTGCATAGTAGAGTTTTAGCTTGCACTTACAGATGTAGCGACCAACTGTAGTTGCTGACAGTGGTTTTATGAAGTGTTCCTGAGCCCATGTGGTGATATCCTTTACACACTGATGTCGCTTTTTGATAAGTACCGCTTGAGGGATCAAAGGTCTGTAATATCATCGCTTGCGTGCAGTAATTTCTCCAGGTTCTCTGAACCTTTTGATGATTTTACGGACCGTAGATGGTAAAATCCCTAAATTCTTTGCAATAGCTCATTGACAAATGTTGTTCTAAAACTGTTCGACAATTTGCTTTCAAAGTGGTGACCCTCGCTTCATCCTTGTGTGTGAATTACTGAGCATTTCATGGAATCTGCTTTTATACCCAATCATGGCACCCACCTGTTCCCAATTAGCCTGCACACCTGTGGGATGTTCCAAATAAGTGTTTGATGAGGATTCCTCAACTTTATGAGTGTTTATTGCCACCTTTCCATACTTCTTTGTCAGGTATTGCTGGCATCAAATTCTAAAGTTAGTGATTATCTGCACAAAAAAAAAAGTTAATCAGTTTGAAAATCAAATACCGTATTTCCTTGAATTGCCGCAGGGCATATAGTATGCGCCTGCCTTGAATTACTGCCGGGTCAAACTCGCTTTGCAAAATAATTAGTGCATGCTTATTATCACCGCCTGCTCAAACTCGTGACGTCACAAGTGACACTTCCCCTGTCATCATTTTCAAAATGGAGGAGGCTGATTTCAATACCGGTAATTTGAAATCGCATAAAGGGAAGAAGATTAAGTGCTATTCAGTAGGATTTAAGGTCCAAGCTTACATAACACTCAGATTTTTACTGCAAGCCTTTGGTAAGTGCCGGAGTGAGAAGAGGTTTTAAAATAATTAGCACCCCGGCGGCAATTCAAGGAAAAACGGTATGTTTTCTTTGTTGCATATTTAATTGAATATGGGTTGAAAATGATTTGCAAAGGATTGTATTCCGTTTATATTTACATCTAACACAATTTCCCAACTCATATGGAAACGGGTTTTTAATATTCTATGTTTGTTTGTGGAACTCTCTAATCTGTTTTTGAACAGTTTTTCAATTATTTTAGAAAATTGTGGAAGTAAAAGAACAGGTCTATTATTTGTAAATTGGTGTTTGTCTCCATTCTTATAAATTGGTGCAACTTTAGCTATTTTCATTTTGTTTGGGAATTTGCCTTTTTGAGATGATAAGTTGCTAATATACATTAATGGTCCTGAGATCTCTTCAATAACCTTTTTTATCGTTTCCATATCAATTCCATTACAGTCAGTTGAAGTCTTAGATTTGCTTTTTTTAACGATTATAACTAATTCTTCCTGAGGAACATGGAGTTGGGATTTCGCTCTATGGCTTCATTATAGTCCTCAGTTAAAACTGGGTCCGGAATCCTTTCTTCCAATTTTGGTCCAATATTTACAAAATAATTATTGAAGCTCTCAACTACTTCATTTACAGTATATTGTCATTATTTTTGTTTCCATCAAAGAAGTATTGGGGGTAATCCCTCTTAGTGCCAAGGCAAATATAAGCTTTGGCTTCAGCCTCTTCCTTTTTCCGTCATTCTTGTTGTTTTCTTTTTGTGTGTAAATGTGTATGACTGTAAAATATGTATAATCTGTACTGTTAAACTGATCACACAAAATGATTGATTATATGACGTAAAAAAGCTCATTTCATAAAAAAAAAAAACATATGGGATTCGGGTTGTCTTACGTCAGCACCGGAAGTGGTAAAATCAGCTGCTCACCTGGCGGGTTTTCTGGGGATGAATATAGAAGTCCTTCTTTAGCTGCCGTCTTGTTGTATCATATATTGCTGCCTTTGCACCTGTCAATGTTCACTTTTGTATGCACATTAAATCAACAAAAAATCTTGACTTTGGAGCAATGTTCACAGACTCTAGTATTTGTCTCTCTATTAAATGTAGCAGTGCCTACCTCTTTAGGACCACCCTTTCTAGATATATAACGATTTGTATTTACAACATTAATATGTACATACTATGTAAATATAAAAAATAAGCTTTTAGTTCATTTACATAAGTTTTGTTTTAAATGTTTTGTTTGAAATAGTTTTTTTAATATTCATTATTTACTTTTTAAAATGGATTATTTACTTCAAGTTATTACAGTATGTCTCTGTATACATATGTATTTTATACATTTTGGCCAAAGGAGACCCATTTCAATTTCTTACATACACTTGTTATTACATATGTTGACCAGAAGGGAATCACTTAAAACTTTTATACACATTTGTTATTTCATATGTTGACGAGAAGGGGAGCACTTTTAAAACTGACACATTGTCAATTTGAAAAATTCCTCCTTTTTGGGACCACCCTAATCTTGATAGATTTCACCACTAGGGGTGCAAATGAGACATTGTCTATTAGATGCAATGGTTTTCCGTATTGGGACCATGATGTATGTCCTAACTTGTTCACACCTCCTCATACGGAAGCTACTTTTCCTTGATGGTGTCTCAAGAAGGGTAGAAATAAAATAAATTTAAAAAATACATACAGTGGATTGCGGGGACTCCTTGAGGTAGTTGTAAGGTGTCCCCAGCTAAATGACAGATAGTTAACAGCAATGAACGCTCACTGGGTCCATTTATACACTCTCAGTTACATTAACATTGATATTATACATGAGGGCCAATAGATAGAAATGCTGTTAAATGTAGCCTTGATGTGGCAAGCTACTTTTGCAGTGTAGCTTGTAGTGTAGCTTGCTACAATTCTCTGAGAATAGTTTTGCTACATTTAATGAAAAGTAACTTGTAGCTTAGCTTACTACATTTTCCAGGTTGCTTGCCCATCACTGTCTAGTTGGCCTACCTCACATGTGAATAGTTTGAATACTGCAAACTTCAATACGGTAACACCTCATTTGTGTTTATGTTCCGCAGACGTCCAGCAGGTGTCAGCAGAGAGTCATGAAGAGATTCCCTCCAAGCAGCAGAAGTGGAGGTCCAGTGTGGGACAGAAGGAGCTACAGGCCCCCTCCCACATTAAAGAGGAGCAGCTTCATGATGAAGATGAAGCTCAGTCCTTACAGCTTCATCACAGTCAAAGTGAGGAGAACAGAGGGGCGGAGCTTGTAAGTCAACACATCACAGAAGCTGATGGAGAGCATTGTGAAGATATAAAGTCAGAACCAGACAGCATCTTTGCTCCACTGTCAGACATGGACCACATGATGTCAGACTCTTCTGATCACAGTGACCACATCCAAAAACCTTTGGAGAGTAAAAATGACTCTAAACGTGATACTAGACAGCACACTAACAACAAACACTTTGACTGCTCTGAATGTGGGAAATCATTTAGACTCAAGAGTAATTTTACAGTACACATGAGAATACATACTGGAGAGAAACCTTTTTCTTGCTCTGTTTGTAGGAAGAGTTTCTCCACTAAGCTTGCCACGACCAGACACATGAGAACACATACTGGAGAGAAACCTTTTACTTGCTCTGTTTGTATGAAGAGTTTCTCCACAAAGCAACAAATGACCACACACATGACAACACACACTGGAGAGAAACCTTTTGCTTGCTCTGTTTGTAGGAAGAGTTTCTCCATAAGGCCTGCTATGATCACACACATGAGAACACACACTGGAGAGAAACCTTTTACTTGCTCTGTTTGTAAGAAGAGTTTCTCAACAAAGCTTGTCATGACCAGATACATGAAAACACATACTGGAGAGAAACCTTTTACTTGCTCTGTTTGTAAGAAGAGTTTCTCCAGAAAGGTTGACATGACCACACTCATGAGAACACACACTGGAGAAAAACCTTTTCCGTGCTCAGTGTGTCCCAAAAAATTCTCCATTAATGAGCAAATGAAAAGACACATGAGAACACACACTGGAGAGAAACCTTTTACTTGTTCTATTTGTAAGAAGAGTTTCTCCACAAAGCCTGACATGTCCATGCACATGACAACACATACTGGTGAGAAACCTTTTACTTGCCCTGTTTGTAAGAAGAGTTTCTCCAGAAAGTGTAACATGACCTCACACATGAGAACACATACTGGAGAGACACCTTTTACTTGCTCTGTGTGTAAGAAGAATTTCTCCAGAAAGCTCACCATGACCACACACATGAGAATACATACTGGAGAGAAACCTTTTACTTGCTCTGTTTGTAAGAAAAGTTTCTCCAGAAAGCTTGACATGGCCGCGCACATGAGAACACATACTGGAGAGAAACCTTTTACTTGCTCTGTTTGTAAGAAGAGTTTCTCCACAAAGCTTGTCATGACCAGACATACGAGAACACATACTGGAGAGAAACCTTTTACTTGCTCTGTTTGTAAGAAGAGTTTCTCTAGAAAGATTGACATGACCATACATATGAGAATACATACTGGAGAGAAACCTTTTACTTGCCCTGTTTGTAAGAAGAGTTTCTCCAGAAAGCGTAACATGACCACACACATGAGAACATGTGTGTGATAAATCATTAAGGAATAAGAATCAGGTCAGTAAACACAAGTGTGTAACAGTCATGGAAGCTGCAGGGATTTAAAAACACTTAAACAGTGATTGTGCTAAATGTACTTTAAAAACACAGCATGTTTAACATGAATGTATATTTGATGTTGTATGAAGTGCTTCTCATCTTTTACTGTTATATGTTGTCCTGTACTTACTTTTTAAGTTTTGTGCATGTATTGAATATTATACAAGTAGCTACTATTGTATTCTATTTTCTCATTGCTGAAGAGAGGACATCTTATTATTTTCATTTGTTGTTTTCCACAAATTTTCCATTGCATTTTATTGATGAGATTATCCAAATAAAAGTATGATTTATTAAAATTGTGGACTCTGGTAGATTAGCAGCATTGTTATATCATGGATGTTAACTACTGCAAAACATAAACAAAGAAGAAAAAGGCTGACGTTAGCAACACATCACTGAAATTAAGAGCCATTGTGAGTGGAGTTGGTTGTTTTTATTGCTGCATTTGTACTTATTTCACCTCACATCTTCACTTTTAATGCTAAAGTCTTCAAATATTGTTGGAGGCTTCTAAGATTCATGTTTTTGATGTGTGTTTAGTCTACTGTGGAAAGGGTTGTTGTCCCTTGTGGATCAAATTATTCACTTGCACAGATACATCATCATCATCATCATCATCATCATCATCATCATCATCATCACCAAGAGCGTTTCTCGAACCTGGAGAACAAGCTCGAGGTCTCCTTTGCCAGCCTGCTTGTAAGATTGGACACCATTAGTCTAAGCCTTGCTTCCCCTTCTGTGTTCGATCCAGGCGCGCTGGCAGAAGCCGCTGCCTGGCACCCCTCCCACACCTGAGAACCCAAGATTGCTAGTCCCAGACCCTTCAAGGGGGGTTTTGAGTTTTGCTGGGGACTTTTGGTACACAGGGAGCTCATTTTTAAGCATAAACCCTCTTGTTATCTATGTTGCCTTCCACTCCCAATTCTAGGCAGTGTTCGATCACCCCATGGACGGGGGACGCCGCCTCCATACTTCACTCCATCCAGCAACGCTCTAGCTCGGTTGCAGCATACACCCTCAAGTTCTGCACCCTTGCTGATGACAGCGAGTGGGGAGACAAGGTGCTCCAGAGCGCATACAGAAAGGGACTGAGCAATGCCCTAAGGACAACTTGTTGCGAGACCAACCTACCTCAAACCAAGTCCTTAATCTGGTGCTCCTGATGGACCAAAGGCTTGTCAAGAGAGCAGCGGAGCGAGCACCGACTACTGCTAGCCCCACTCCGACCCTTAAGTTTCGACCAGCTGACCACACCACTGTGTTTTGACCTGTATCTCCGTCCATTCCGGCTGGAACCGAGGAGCCCATGAAGCTAGGCAGGTCACGCCTAGCGGCGGAGGAAAGGGAGAGGAGGTTTCTGCTGTGCCTCTGCCTCTACTGCAGAATGGCCGGGCACGTCATCAGCTGTCCGACCTGGCCAAAAGACAAGGCTCACTAGCTAGGGGAATCCTGGTGATCCCTACCTCCGTTTCCCACACTAACAAGGACCCAGGCATTCTCTCCCCGGCGACCCTGTCCTGAAGCTCTAGAACTCTATCCGTGGGGACCTACCTGTATTCTGGAGCAAACGACAGCTTCATTGACTAGGAGTTTGCTTGACAGGCCCGAATAACCCTCCTGCACATGGAGACTTTCTTACATGCACAAGCCCTGGACGGCCATCCTCTCGACCCCATAAAGCACCGCAGAGAGTCCCATCCCTGACCATCTCGGGGAACTACACTGAGACCCTCAGCCTCTGAGTGCTTGACGCAACCGTTACTCCCTTAGTCCTTGGGCGCTAATTGCTCTGTAAACACGTCCCCCATATTTCTTGGCCCACGGGCAAGGTCCTAGCATGGAGCACAGCATGCCAAGCACGCTGCCTTAAAGCGGCAGTTCCCTCAGCCAACAGGCCTAAAACTGTCTCACCTCCCACATATTGTTCCAGTGTTCCCTCTGTGTACCATGATATAGCGGCATTATTTGAAAAGGAACGTGCACTTTCTGTCCGCCCGCAAAAACCCTATGACTGCGCAATTGCTCTGCTTCCCAACGCTGTCCTTCCCTCCTGCCGGCTTTACAACCTTTCTATACAGGCCATGCAGGACCACATCTCTGAATCTCTCACCTCAGGCATCAAAGTCCCTGGTGACAGTGGGATTCTTCTTGGTGAGCAAGAAGGACGAGTCATTAAGACCCTGCATTGACTATCGACAGCTGAACTGAATTACGATCAAGAACAAGTATCCTCTACCCCTCCTGAGTTCCTCTTTTGAGCACCTCGCTCCCGCCACCATATTCAGTAAACTTGACCTCCACAACGCTTACCACCTGGTGCGTATCAAGGAGTGTGATGAATGGAAGACGGCCTTCAACACCCATCTTGGACATTTCGAGTATGGTCATGCCATTTCGATTAACTATTGTCTTCCAGGCATTATTTAATCATGTTCTGTGGGACATATTGGACCACTTTGTTGTGGTCTATCTTGATGAAATTTAGATTTTTTTCCCAGAACCTGCAGGAGCATCAACAACATGTCCGCCTGGTCCTGCAATGCCTGCTGGAGAACAGGGATTTCTCCCACGGACCTCCGAACCTGCCTTGCTCCTTCTGGACTTCCGCACCTTCCTCAACTCCTGGTAACACCCACCTTCCTCAACAAGTACCTTCAACAACTCCTGGTAACACCCAGCTAAAGTCAACACATAGTCACACCATACATATTTGGGTTACTCGCCCACGTCATTCCTTTATTGTAATAAACACGTCTAAGGCTAAGCGACGCTTCAGTCTCTGTGCCGTCTCCTTCTCCACCGCACGAAACAAATAAATACCTAAGTACAATTTTTTGTATAATGTGCACTCTGTACACTTAATTGGAACGTTTTATTTAAAAAACAAAACAAAAAAACAATCGTGCTGCATGAACCTGACAGGTATAGAAGGGTTTGAATTTTTACCGGAAGTGCATGCCAGAATCCATTTTGAAGGGCGGACCTCATCGTTCACACCAATGCAAGACGTGATATTTCCGAACTATTATAGTATATATATATATATATATATATATATATATATTGCTTACCTGACTGAAGTGGGGAACAGCTCCTGAGAGTAGACCATACACACCGAAATATTCCAGTCCAAGAAGAACTTCCCTGTCGTTACAAGAGCCGTAATAGCAACAGCATTGTCTGGAATGGGAAAAAGTGAAAGATATGTGAGTGTAATATGTCCAAGCTAGGGCATAATTTCTGTGGAAAATGATGGAGTCACCTTAAGAGAAAGCCAAGGTCAGGAGACTGAACAAGCCACCTGCTGGGTTGGTTCAAATCAAAGACTTTTTTTCTTCCCAACAACTCCAAAAACCAGATACACAGAAAGTGTGCGGGTATTTCTGTGATTCCAAACACAAATTGAACCAGGAAGATGCTCACACCAAATGTCCCAAATCTGAGAGAAATACAAAAGTAGCCTAAGTATGTCGAAGACCGAGGTGAGAAAAAATAAATTGATTAGTTAAAGAGAAGAGAGCTGATTAGTTAAAGAGAAGAACAAACGATTAAAGACTAGAATAAATAATTTAGTGGATTGTGTATCAAAGCATAGCATGCAGGCTAATGTACTCTCTGGGACTTCCTGTTTATTTATTGAGGCCATAGGGATTTTTTATTATCCAAAAATGCAAGTTTCTAAAACAATTCAGCCAATTTCTCTCACATTTTTTTTATTACATAAAGGTCTTGGGACATACATATAAAACAATTACAACACTATCATCATATTACAAAAGAAAGTAATAAAGATAATTAATAAAATGGTATAGAGACCCAACAAATGATTCATAAAGTAACACATTTGTAGTTACACAAAGTTACACACACATTTCTATAAAAGACAACTGTTCAAATGATGTATAAAGTTAATAATAAGCTTCCTGAAGTGGTCCAGAAGATGTTTCAAATGTGAAGCAGTACATTTACATAAAAAGGTGCTAATGGGATCATTAATAATTAGAAATAATAAATAATACTTCAATATTTCAAACACCTATAGAAAACACTATTGTGAATAAGTCTGAAATGTGTATTGTATGTAAAATATGTCTTGTACTGTTTACTCTCACCCTTTCAGTCAAATTGTTCTGTTGATTTTTTTAATAAAAGTACACAATGTTGCATATTAATGCATGTACTTGACTGAAAAAAGCACCAATATAAAATCTATAATCTATAAATGTAGAAGCATATCAAAAAGTTGTTAAAAAGTTTGTACAAAAAAGTCACACATTTTGTATGTGCTGATGTTAGAAAGTCAAAATTAAAGTCTTTACAGTTTTCCAAATCTTGCAGTTTGTAAAACCTTTACCACCGATTCAACAGGAAAAGGTTTGTTCACTAATGTGCATTTTTATGTGCACTTTCAAATGTCCCATATTTGTAAAAGATAAGTCACAGATTGAACACGAAAAAGGTTTTTTACCAGTGTGTGTTCTCATGTGTACTTTCAAATTCTGACTTTTTGCAAAGCCTTTACCACAGATTGAACAGATAAAAGGTTTTTCACCAGTGTGTGTTGTCATGTGTACTTTTAAATGTTCCTTCCTTGTAAAATATAAGCCACATGAACAAGGTTTTTCACCAGTGTGTATTCTCATGTGTCTTTTCAAATGGTAACTTTGTACAAATGCTTTACCACAGATTGAACAGACAAAAGGTTTTTCACAAGTGTGTGTTCTCATGTGTACTTTCAAATTCTGACTTCGTTCGAAACCTTTACCACAGATTGAACAGGAAAAAGGTTTTTCTCCAGTGTGTATTCTCATGTGTCTTTTCAAATCACAATGGTATTTAAAAGTTTTGTCACAGTGAGAACATTTCAAGTGAGTGTTGTCAGTGTGACATGTCTTATCATCTTTAGAGTCTTCATCATCAGTGTCAGGAGAGTGTGACGTTGTGTCCTCACTATCTGATAGTGGAGCTAAGAGCTTGTCTGCTTGTGATCCTCCACAGTGGTCTCCATCAGCTTCTGTTGTCATGTGTTGTGTTGAGCTGCTGCTTGGAGGCTCCGCCCCTCCCCTCTCCCCACTTTCACCTTTGACCTCATCATCTTCACTCTTCACAGGGACACCAGTCACTGGGAACTCCAGCAGTCCTTCAAGATGACCTCTTTCCTGACTGATGCTTTGTTCCTCCTCTTCATCTTTAATGTGGGGGGTCAGTGAAACTTCTTCTTCCTTTTTACAGGGAAGGGTCTGTGTTAAAGAGGAAAAGGAGACGCCAGAGGGTCCGTGGCACCTGGTCTTCCTCTTTGATGGATCCTCCTTCACCATCCTGAGGCTACACTCCTTTTTTTCAGGCAGAAGTTGTTCTTCACAGATGTCTGCAGGACACAAAAATGACAAACATGCTTGAGAAATGTCCAGATTCAGTCAGTAAGTTCACATGAACTTAACAAAACAAGTTATTATATGAATTGGACTGAAAACAAACACTTTAATTATTAAAGAGTTCCGGTCGTACGGTTTTTCATGAGACACATTTCCGGCATTGTTGTTGCACTAGTGAGCCACAAATGAGGAGATGCTGGTCATTGCTCATTGACACTTCTTCCACTCCCGTCCTTCCACGCTACACGGTTACAACAAAGATGACGTGGAGAAAACACCGTCGAAGGTGAGCCGTGTAAATAAGACTGCCCACAAAACGGCGCATCCTGAAGTGACTGTCAGAAAGCGACTTGCTCCCCTCACCTCCCAGGGGGTGAACAAGGGGATGGGTCAAATTTCCCAACACCGAGTGTTTGTGTGACAATCATTGGTACTTTAACTTTAACTTATGCAACATTTTGACCAAAGAACCACCATCACATGTTATGTAGACCACAAGGAAGTGTTTTACATTTAGAAAAAAAAATCCTTTAATGCGCCCTATCCGTGCGCCATCTATGAAAAAAGATTAAAAAAATAGAACATTCATTGGCAGTGCGCCTTAAAATCTGGTGCGCCCTATGGTCCGGAAAATACGGTAGTTCCATCTCCTACATGAAAGAAAGTGTCGCAAACACTACTGCACACTGGAAAACGTGTGGTGGAGAATTGCAAGTAGCCACAACAAAGATTTTGAATGAGTGTAGTAGTAAATAGTAAATAAATGCGATTAAAATCTGCTTACAATAAAGGCTACTAGAGTCACACTATTCTGCCTAAAAAGAACTTAAAACACATCCAAACACCTCAATTATTAACGCATTTTTGCTCATTAATTTAAAAACCCATCACAACGTTCGCTTTTTTTTTTAACAACATCACTGAATATTACACACTGCAGACTCTCTGATAGCCAACAAACAAAATGAGACATCACTTACTGAACAAGGTCTGCTGTTACCATGACACGGACGAATAGAATCTGGCTATATTCCCGTTTAGATGAAGAATGATTCATAATCGTTGCACGGAAAAGGGGGGCGAAGCCAAGTGTTTTTTCGTGTCGTTCTAAATTGGCTGTCAAACGGTTCCAAAGTGCGGTGCAATACATCTATCTGAACAGTAATCTATTTATTTATACCTGCACCTTTTTGCCCTTTTATCCTGCAAAAACATTCCGTTCTTATCTGTACTGTAAAGTTCAAATTTGAATGACAATAAAAGAAGGTCTAAGTCTAAACTTGTCAAGAGTACGTCCTCATCCTTCAACTATCCAGGTGAGAGGCACGGTTCATGATCTGGAATAATCTTTCACCAGCACCGAGGAGATGAAGGAGCTCACCAGCGGGTGATGTCAACATAGACACACAAGCTATAAATAGTTTGTCTGCGTTTGCACTTATAATAACAATATCACTAATACTTGGTTGGTATTCAAGCCACGAAATGCAAATGGAGCATTGTTGGCGCTTTTTGGATGGTTATAGAGGACCTCCCATTGGCTCCTTTGCAAGTGGACTTTTATTTACATTTATAAGTTAGAATGTGACAAAAAAAATATATATATATATATCCATCGTCATGTCTTTTATAAAGATTGTGAACGATAGAAAAATTCCCCAAAAGAGTGTAGTTCCCCTCTAAATTCAAATGATTAGAATTAAAGGGGAACATTATCACCAGAACTATGTAAGTGTCAATATATACCTTGATGGTGCAGAAAAAAGACCATATATTTTTTTAACCGATTTCCGAACTCTAAATGGGTGAATTTTGGCGAATTAAACGCCTTTCTGTTTATCGCTCTTTTTGCGATGACGTCAGAACGTGACGTCTCCGAGGTAATACAGCCGCCATTTTCATTTTCAACACATTACAAACACCGGGTCTAAGCTCTGTTAGTTTCCGTTTTTTCGACTATTTTTTGGAACTTTGGAGACATCATGCCTCGTCGGTGTGTTGTCGGAGGGTGTAAAACCAATAACAGGGAGGGATTCAAGTTGCACCGAAGATGCGAAAGTGTCTGCCGCCAGACCCCCATTGAATGTGCCAGAGTGTCGCCACATTTTACCGGCGATGACAGACATGGCACAGAGATGTATGGATAACCTGCAGATGCATTTGCAACGATAAATTAAACGAAATCTCAAAGGTGAGTTTTGTTGATGTTGACTGCCAGCTAATCGATGCTAACATGCTATGCTAATTGACGCTAACATGCTATTTACCGGCGGTGCTAAAGCAGACTGGCACAGAGATGTATGGATAACCTGTAGATGCATTTGCAACGATAAATTCAACAAAATCACAAAGGTGAGTTTTGTTGATGTTGACAGCCAGCTAATCGATGCTAAAATGCTATGCTAATCGACGCTAACATGCTATTTACCGGCGGTGCTAAAGCAGACTGGCACAGAGATGTATGGATAACCTGTAGATGCATTTGCAACGATATCACAAAGGTGAATTTTGTTGATGTTGACTGCCAGCTAATCGATGCTAACATGCTATGTTGATCGACGCTAACATGTTATTTACCGGCGGTGCTAAAGCAGACTGGCACAGAGATGTATGGATAACCTGTAGATGCATTTGCAACGATAAATTCAACAAAATCACAAAGGTGAGTTTTGTTGATGTTGACTGCCAGCTAATCGATGCTAACATGCTATGCTAATCGACGCTAACATGCTATTTACCGGCGGTGCTAAAGCAGACTGGCACAGAGATGTATGGATAACCTGTAGATGCATTTGCAACGATAAATTCAACGAAATCACAAAGGTGAGTTTTGTTGATGTTGACTGCCAGCTAATCGATGCTTACATGCTATGCTAATCGACGCTAACATGCTATTTACCGGCGGTGCTAAAGCAGACACGGCACAGAGATGTATGGATAACCTGCAGATGCATTTGCAACGATAAATTCAACGAAATCACAAAGGTAAATTTTGTTGATGTTGATTGCCAGCTAATCGATGCTAACATGCTATGCTAATCGACGCTAACATGCTATTTACCGGCGGTGCTAAAGCAGACTGGCACAGAGATGTATGGATAACCTGTAGATGCATTTGCAACGATAAATTCAACGAAATCACACAGGTGAGTTTTGTTGATGTTGACTGCCAGCTAATCGATGCTAACATGGCACAGAGATGTATGGATAACCTGCAGATGCATTTGCAACTATATTAGGTTTCCTTCCACCCACATTTAATGCGAAAAAAACACTTTCTAATCGAAGGATATAAGTTGCTCCACTGTCACGAGATGCGAAAGTCCTGATCGTTTGGTCCCCACATTTTACCGGCGATGCTAACGCAGCTATTCGGCCATGTTATGGCTATGAATAGCGTCAATAGCTATTCGCTCAACAGCTTCAGTTTCTTCTTCAATACTTTCATACTCCAACCATCTGTTTCAATACATGCGTAATCTGTTGAATCGCTTAAGCCGCTGAAATTCGAGTCTGAATCCGAGCTAATGTCACTATATCTTGCTGTGCTATTCGACGTTGTTTACATTGGCAGCACTGTATGACGTCACAGGGAAATGGATAGTCATCGCAAATAGTGAAAATCAAGCACTTTAAAGCTTTTTTTAGGGATATTCGGGGACCGGTAAAATTTCAAAAAATACAACAAGCCACTAGGAACTGATTTTTATGGTTTTTAACCCTTTTGAAATCGTGATAATGTTCCCCTTTAAGACTTTAAGTCTATGAGCATGAAGTGATGAAGCCTACTTGGATAAGAGGACAAAGGTCTTCTAAGACAAAGTGAAGAGTCCAGTTGTGATGGATTGAATGCCCTGAGAATAAAATGATATGTGGATGTTGTGCTTACTTGGACTGTGATGAAGCTGTGAGGACTCAGGTGGTTTGTCTTCATGCTCTTCAGTCTTCACAGAGACAACAGTCAGTGGAAACTTGCTGAGATCAGCCTCCTCCTGCCCTAGAAGACACTCTCCCTCCTGAGTGATCCACACTTCCTCCTCTTCCTCTTTAATGTGAGGGGGCTGCTGGACGTCTGTTGGGTAAATGAGTAAATAAGATAAAGAGAGAATAGAAATAGTTTTGGACTGACACTGTTAACACAATGACATTATTTGTGTTATTCCGTGTGTTGTGTTAAAAGCGTGTATAGCAAAACAACCAATAAAAACACGGGAAATACCTCCTTTTTTCCGAAAATGTATTCAAAAGTGGTACAGTGACTACAAAAACCGACTTGGAAATTTAATGGGGCGCAATTTGAAAAGTTTTTTATAAGTACGAGGCAGCATTGATTGAAGCATTCTTAACTTTACACTCCCAGATGTAAAGTGTGTAAATATGTTAATGTGTATACGGTCAATAACACCTAAACTATATCTCTGAAATTAACCACAATCTTGTAATAACTTAGTCATTACCATAACTTCAATATCATGGAAATAAAAAAATCAAATTCCTAAATCACTTAAATAGTATTTTATTGTCATCATGCAAAATGCTTTTTTGTGGTCATTTTGTTGGCTGGGTCAAAAGGAACTTTTACCAAAAACATGTTTTACTATGTGCTGTTTTATGGAGTATCTCCATCAACAATTCCTCTTTAGGAATTGGAGACCATCTACGACACGCTGAAGGAAAGTCAGTCACCTTTATGTTCTTTTAATAAATCAAGTATTGACTACTTTGGTTATTGAACATACATGTTTACTTTCACTTATTGTTGCATGTAAATCAGAATTAGGAAGTAAAATTATAACTAATTAGAATTGATTACAGTATAAAATGTATTTGGTGACTGTATGAATTTGGTGTAAACATGTTGATACAGGTTTACATCTGCTTGGGGACTGGAACACAGATATGTCCTGAAAGGATGCACCCATTTTAAAACCTTCACTAAGCTGTGCCACCAACATTGTCTCACTTAGCTCATTAAGCAAACTACCAGGGTGAGTGAGTCCTTTTAAACCTTCATAGACCTTGTTAGTGAATGTGAATTATATTTATATAGCGCTTTTCTCTAGCGACTCAAAGCGCTTTACATAGTGAAACCCAATATCTAAGTTACATTTTTAAACCAGTGTGGGTGGCACTGGGAGCAGGTGGGTAAAGTGTCTTGCCCAAGGACACAACGGCAGTGACTAGGATGGCGGAAGCGGGAATCGAACCTGCAATCCTCAAGTTGCTGACACGGCCGCTCTACCAACCGAGCTATACCGGTTGGTAGAAAGAGCCATCAATCTGTCAATCCTTTCCGTGTCCGGGCCAGGTAAGGTTCCCCGTGTTGTGTCAAATTAAGCCGCAGGCTCCACTTCTGACCAGTTTAAGAACACCACAAGTGTGCAGCTCAAGTGATCATTCCATGATTTTCTGTACCTATAACAAACATAGTGTTATGTTTTTATTTCCCTGCCTTCTCTTTTGTTGTGATTTATTCCCTCAACTCGTTAGTCTCCAGCGAGGGGCGGACACTAAGGCACACCTGCAACTTATTTCTACAGAGGAGTATTTAAGCTCGTCGCCCACAGCTGGTCTTGTCGGTTAATTTATCCTGCACCTCCTATGTGCATGCGCCTGCTTCGCCTCGTCAGTCCTGATACGTTGATTTTCCTTAATCCTGTATTTCCTAACGTTGTGTTTATTTCCTAGCCTCCTTGAGGCAGTAAAGACTTTACCCTGTGCCTCGTGCGCCCTGGCTTTTCCCCTGCCGACCACAGGGGAACCTTTTCCATTTAGTATTCATGGTGTGCACTTCTACCCCATCGCATTTTGTTACACTTTTTGGATTCGTTAAATGTATTCCTTTTTGTTATTCAAACTTGCCTCCCATCTCTGCATCCCGGGGTCTCCCCCTTGACCAGTTCGTAACACATAGAACCGAGGCTGACGGCCACAAAACAAGCAAAGCGACAATCCTCAAGACCTAGACTAGCAAGGCTTTCAATGACAAACTGCCAAATTTAGACTCGCCTTGGTGCTTGCAAAGTACACGTGTGTTTGGGTCAATTCCTAACCTCAGAAAAGTAGATAACTTCACAGTCAAAGTGGGTGACAATATTATAACAATCAAAAATGTGATTACCTATATTGTCTGCATTGTGGAGACTAATCTCTCTAGGGAAAAAAATTACTACTAAAGTAGTCAAAGAATCAACCGACAAGTTCTGTTCTTACTAGTGTTGTCCCGATACTAATATTTTGGTACCGGGACCTATACCAAAATGTATTTTGATATTTTTCTAAATAAAAGTGACCACAAAAAACTGCATTATTGGCTTTATTTAAACAAAAAAATCTTCAGGTACATGAAATATTTTTCTTATTGCAAGTTTGTCCTTAAATAAAATAGTGAACATACAGGACAACTTGTCTTTTAGTAGTAAGTAAGCAAACAAAGGCTCCTAATTTAGTCTGCTGACATATGCAGTAACATATTGTGTCATTTCTATTCTATTATCTTGGCAAAATTATTAAGGACAAGTGGAAGAAAATTTATGATTAATCTACATCTTCATTTACTGGTAATATCTGCTTATGTTCTGTTTTAACATGTGCTATCTACACTTCTGTTAAAATGTAATAATCACTGATTCTTAGAATAGAATAGAATAGAGTTTTATTGTCATTATTCAGAGGTGGGTAGTAACGCGCTACATTTACTCCGTTACATTTACTTGAGTAACTTTTGGGATAAATTGTACTTCTAAGAGTAGTTTTTATGCAACATACTTTTACTTGAGTATATTTATAGAGAGGAAACGCTACTTTTACTCCGCTCCATTTATCTATATTCAGCTCGCTACTCGCCATTGATTTTTATCGATCTGTTAATGTTTGTTTTGGTTTGTTAGACAGACCTTCAAAGTACGATGTACGCATGCCTGTGTTTCACCAATCACATGCAGTCACTGGTGACGTTGGACCAATCAAACAGAGCCAGGTGGTCACATGACCGTCACACGTGGAGCCTGACTTAAACAAGTTGAAAAACTTATTGGGGTGTTACCATTTAGTGGTCAATTGTACGGAATGTGTACTGTATTGTGCAATCTACTAATAAAAGTTTCAATCAATCAATCAAAAGTGTAAAGGAAAAAAGACAGCTTTTTATTTCAACTGTACTTCCCGTCAAAAGCCTAAAGACTGATCGCACAGTTCCTGTCTTCACAATAAAAGTGCCGCTCCATTGCGCCTGCGCTAACAAAATAAGAGTCTCCGAAAGCCAGCACAAAAAAGCTAGCAAGCTACAGAGTTTGCCGCCAATGTATTTCTTGTAAAGTGTATAAAAACGAATATGGAAGCTGGACAAATAAGATGCCAAAAACCAACGACTTTCATGTGGTATTAGACAGAAAGGAGGAACTTTTTTTCTCCTCCATTTGAAAACGTGGACGTTATCAGCACTACTGTCTGATTCCAATCAATGCAACTCATCAGAATCAGGTAATACACCAACTTATATTCTTGTCTCCATGAAATATAGGAATCTATATGTTAAACATGCATGTATATTCATTAAAACAACTTTAACATGTGAACAAAAACGGCAAAATAAATAAATATAAATCATTTACTATATATATATGTGTGTATGTATATGTATATATGAGGTAGATCACCTCGACTTGGTCATTTATCAAGTAATTGATTAACGTTAAAAAACTTATTGGGGTGTTACCATTTAGTGGTCAATTGTACGGAATATGTACTGTACTGTGCAATCTACTAATACAGGTTTCAATCAATCAATCAATCAATCAATCAATGCCTACTGAGCTTATGGTGCTGTTAAGTTATTGTGGCTCAATTTGCCTAAATGTTTTTTTATTTTAATGTATTATTATTTAATATATATTATTGTTTTAGTTGCTTAAGAAATATTCCTGGCTCTGAATTTGCTCATTGCTATTTTTATGTTTTTGTGCATTATTTGTTGCCGTCATCATTAACGAACAGGTTACTCATCAGTTACTCAGTACTTGAGTAGTTTTTTCACAACATACTTTTTACTTTTACTCAAGTAAATATTTGGGTGATGACTCCTTACTTTTATCTTTAATGTAACAGTACTCTTACTTGAGTACAATTTCTGGCAACTCTACCCACCTCTGGTAGGGATTATGGACAATTATCAACCTATTGCCCAAGCCAGCATGTTATCTAAAGTACTGGTAAGTGTGATCATATTTGCACCGCAGACAAGCAATTTGGCTTTAAGACCAAGTACAGCACTGACTTGCGTATTTATGCTTTAAAAAAAAGCAGTAAAATAATACATAACGCAGGTTTCTACAATGTTGGTAGGGTTTATTGATGCATCTAAGGCATTTTACAGAGTCAACCATCTCAAACTCTTCAGCAATCTGAAGCATAGGGGTGTTCTGGGTATATTCTGGCATATTGGCACGACAGGCGGACAAAGCAGGTAAAATGGGGGAGTAATTAATCCTCTCCCTCTAGAGTTGGAAATGGGGTACGGCTGGGTGGGCTTCACCAGGCCTATTAAGCCTGTATATGGATGACCTGTCAAGGCAGTGGGAGAATGCAGAACCGGATGCATCATGGGGAACACTTTAATCAACCACTTTATGTACGCTGATGATTTGGCCATATATCTCCCAGTAGTGCGGGGTTCTACCAGCTTTTTAACATACCCCCAGACTGTGAAGTCAAGTTTGACAAAGAGTTTGGTAATGATATGTAGTACCAAGGAGGATCAACATCTTATCATCATCAATGATAAGATGGAATATGATGCTGACATGCTTAGACAGAGAAGAAAGCCAACATGGTGGTGAGAAAATGTCATTATTGCTCTGATGAAGCAAAGGTGTACTTGTTTAGAGCTTACTGCACCCCTATGTACACAGCACCCCTCTGGGTGAGGTTCAAGAAAGAGAACTTGCGCAAACTCCAGGTTGCATATAATGACTGTCTCAGAATCCTGCTCAGAAAGGCCAGGGGTAGTAGTGCCAGCAAGCTTTTTTGTGATTTAGGGATTAACACCTTCCACGCCACCCTGAGAAAACTGATGTTTAAGTTTATATGTAGACTGCAGGGTCCGGGAATGGTTTTATTATACAGATAACCAATCCTAGGTGTAGTTCTGTTAGGTACAAATCCTATATATGGAAACACTGGTATCTGTGCCTCACAATACAAAGGTCCTGGGTTTGGTCCTGGGCTCGGGATCTTTCTGTGTGGAGTTTGCATGTTCTCCCTGTGACTGCGTGGGTTCCCTGCGGGTACTCTGGCTTCCTCCCACCGCCAAAAACATGCACCTGGTGATAGGTTGATTGGCAACACTAAATGGTCCCTAGTGTGTGAATGTGAGTGTGAATGTTGTCTGTCTATCTGTGTTGGCCCTGTGATGAGGTGGCGACTTGTCCCGCCCACTGCCCGAATGTAGCTGAGCACTCCTTGTGATCCCGAAAGGGACACGTGGTAGAAAAATAGATGGGTGGATGGATGTTATCTGTGCCTTTAAAATAATGTGTACAATCATTTTAATGTATATTTTGATTGCTGCTTATATTCAAATATGTTTTTTAATTTTTTTTACTGAATATGCACAAGCATCGATTTAAGTTTATCCTCTAAATAGACTGGGATACATAACTAATTATCACGGGTAGTTAAATAAGATCAACAGAACAACGACAACCACGCGGTTGCAAGTACCAGATGTATATACAGTCGTGATCAAGTTTACATACACGTGTAAAGAACATAATGTCATGGCTGTCTTGAGTTTCCAATAATTTCTACAACTCTTATTTTTTTGTGATAGAGTGATTGGAGCACATAATTGTTGGTCACAAAAAAACATTCATGAAGTTTGGTTCTTTATTGATTTATTATGGGTCTACTGAAAATGTGAGTAAATCTCCTGGGTCAAAAGTATACATACACCAATGTTAATATTTGCTTACATGTCCCCTTGGCAGGTTTCACTGCAATAAGGCACTTTTGGTAGCCATCCACAAGCTTCTGGTTGAATTTTTGACCACTCTTCTTGACAAAATTGGTGCAAGTCAGCTAAATTTATGACATGGACTTGTTTCTTCAGCATTGTCCACATATTTAAGTCACGACTTTGGGAAGGCCATTCTTAAACCTTAATTCTAGCCTGATTTAGCCATTCCTTAACCACTTTTGACGTGTGTTTAGGGTCATTGTCTTGTTGGAACACCCAACTGCACCCAAAACCCAACCTCTGAGCTGATGATTTTAGGTTGTCCTGAAGAATTTGGAGGTAATCTTCCTTTTTCATTGTCACATTAAAAGCACCAGTTCCATTGCTAGCAAAACAGACCCATAGCATAATACTACCACCACCATAATTGACGGTAGGTTTGGTGTTCCTGGGATTAAAGGCCTCACTTTATTTCCTCAAAAACATATTGCTGGGTATTGTGGCCAAACAGCTAATTTTTTGTTTCATTTGACCACAGAACTTTACTCCAGAAAGATTTATCTTTGTCCATGTGATGTCAGATGAAACAAAAATTGAGCTGTTTGGCCACAACACCCAGCAATATTGTTGAAGGAAAATAAGGTGAAGCTTTTAATCCCAGGAACACCATGCCCACCGTCATTGCTGTATATATATAAAACATTGCTGTATTTATACTTCTGACCCAGCATATTTGGTCACATTTTCGTAGACCTTTTAAGAATTCATTAAAGAACTAAAATTCATGAATGTTTTTTGTGACCAACAAGTATGTGCTCCAATCACTCTATCACAAAAAAATAAGAGTTTTAGAAATTATTGGAAACTGAAGACAGCCATGACATTATGTTCTTTGCAAGTGTATGTAAACTTTTGACCACGACTGTATGTACATCATCCTCACAAGACAACCAAACTTCTTATACACAATATATTTAAGAATAGTGTTAATAATAAAATATAAAGTTAGTGAAGATGCGAGAGTAAGAAGTAAACAAACCTGTTCTGTGTAACACAACTTGATGATGTTTCTTATAATAAACATCCAGTAGTTGATGTTGTCGCTCGTCCTCCTCTTTTGTTGGACAAAGTTCCTCCTCGTACTTTGCCATCGTTTTTTCGCACATTTTAACACAATCACAACACTTTACACTCACATTAGTTCCCTAATTAGCGATGTTTAAATAACTTCCGCGTCTCTTTGTTAGCAGCTAACAAGCTAAGCTAACTAGCCAGCTAAACTAGCTGCAAGCTACCTTAATTGAAGCCATCAAACAGGAGAAGTGTCAAAGTGCGCTCAGACTAATGTATCCGGCTACAAACAATTATTAACCGTGTGTACTCTATTAAACAACATATATGTAAGAATACAGAAATATAATGCCCGCGTTTAGGACTTCTCCGTCAGACGCCATCTTGCTTTATCACCCGATCGGTCCACGCATGCGCGTACTCGACGTCACTTTCATCAACTTGTTTTGCCACACTTATTTACCATGGTTCTTTTGTGTCATCTGTATTTCAATAACAATGTCATCATAAACCATTACATAAAAAAACAATGTTATTAAAAATACGGTATTCTTTATGAAACCGCACAGATCTGTACACAAACCTGAAAGATGTGTTCAGTAGCCTTAAATGGAAAATAAATTATTATTTTATAATAAGTTACTTATTTTGGAATCCTTAAAATTTTAAAATATGCTTTTGTTAAGTCAGAGTAAGTGTTTCGTTTAAAAAGATCGACATTTAAAAAAATAAATTATGTGATGGGAGTTAGTGGCGCCCCATGCGTCATTTATTATAATATTATTATAACTTTTTGCAACTCAATGCCAAAAAAAACGGAAATGTTGATTATCGGTCCTGCTAGACACCGACCTCTATTTAATAATACAACTCTAACATTTGACAACCAAACAATTAAACAAGGCGACACGGTAAAGAATCTGGGTGTTATCTTCGACCCAACTCTCTCCTTTGAGTCACACATTAAAAGCGTTACTAAAACGGCCTTCTTTCATCTCCGTAATATCGCTAAAATTCGCTCCATTCTGTCCACTAAAGACGCTGAGATCATTATCCATGCGTTTGTTACGTCTCGCCTCGATTACTGTAACGTATTATTTTCGGGTCTCCCCATGTCTAGCATTAAAAGATTACAGTTGGTACAAAATGCGGCTGCTAGACTTTTGACAAGAACAAGAAAGTTTGATCACATTACGCCTGTACTGGCTCACCTGCACTGGCTGCCTGTGCACTTAAGATGTGACTTTAAGGTTTTACTACTTACGTATAAAATACTACACGGCCTAGCTCCATCCTATCTTGCCGATTGTATTGTACCATATGTCCCGGCAAGAAATCTGCGTTCAAAGGGCTCCGGCTTATTAGTGATTCCCAAAGTCCCAAAAAAAGTCTGCGGGCTATAGAGCATTTTCATTTCGGGCTCCAGTACTCTGGAATGCCCTCCCGGTAACAGTTCGAGATGCCACCTCAGTAGAAGCATTTAAGTCTCACCTTAAAACTCATTTGTATACTCTAGCCTTTAAATAGACTCCCTTTTTAGACGGTTTCTTTTCTTTTTCTCCTATATCCCACTCTCCCTTGTGGAGGGCGTCCGGTCCGATCCGGTGGCCATGTACTGCTTGCCTGTGTATGGGCTGGGTACATCTCTGCGCTGCTAATCCGCCTCCGCTTGGGATGGTTTCCTGCTGGCCCCGCTGTGAACGGGACTCTCGCTGATGTGTTGGAGCCGCTTTGGACTGGACTCTCGCGACTGTGTTGGATCCTTTATGGATTGAACTTTCACAGTATCATGTTAGACCCGCTCGACATCCATTGCTTTCCTCCTCTCCAAGGTTCTCATAGTGATTATTGTCACCGACGTCCCACTGGGTGTGAGTTTTCCTTGCCCTTATGAGGGCCTACCGAGGATGTCGTAGTGGTTTGTGCAGCCCTTTGAGACACTAGTGATTTAGGGCTATATAAGTAAACATTGATTGATTGATCTCACGATCCACTCTTCCCCCACTCGTGAACAAGACTCCTAGGTACTTGAACTCCTCCACTTGGGGCAGGGTCTCCTCCCCAACCCGGAGATGGCACTCCACCCTTTTCCGGGCGAGAACCATGGACTCGGACTTGGAGGTGCTGATTCTCATTCCAGTCGCTTCACACTCGGCTGCGAACCGATCCAGTGAGAGCTGAAGATCCCGGCCAGATGAAGCCATCAGGACTACATCATCTGCAAAAAGCAGAGACCTAATCCCGTGGCCACCAAACCGGAACCCCTCAACGCCTTGACTGCGCCTAGAAATTCTGTCCATAAAAGTTATGAACAGAATCGGTGACAAAGGACAGCCTTGGCGGAGTCCAACCTTCACTGGAAACGTGTCCGACTTACTGCCAGCAATGCGGACCAAGCTCTGACACTGATCATACAGGGAGCGGACTGCCACAATAAGACATTCCGATACCCCATACTCTCTGAGCACTCCCCACAGGACTTCCCGAGGGACACGGTCGAATGCCTTCTCCAAGTCCACAAAGCACATGTAGACTGGTTGGGCAAACTCCCATGCACCCTCAAGAACCCTGCCGAGAGTATAGAGCTGGTCCACAGTTCCACGACCAGGACGAAAACCACACTGTTCCTCCTGAATCCGAGGTTCGACTATCCGGCGAAGCCTCCTCTCCAGTACACCTGAATAAACCTTACCGGGAAGGCTGAGGAGTGTGATCCCACGATAGTTGGAACACACCCTCCGGTCCCCCTTCTTAAAGAGAGGGACCACCACCCCGGTCTGCCAATCCAGAGGTACCGCCCCCGATGTCCACGCGATGCTGCAGAGTCTTGTCAACCAAGACAGCCCCACAGCATCCAGAGCCTTAAGGAACTCCGGGCGGATCTCATCCACCCCCGGGGCCTTGCCGCCGAGGAGCTTTTTAACTACCTCAGCGACCTCAGCCCCAGAAATAGGAGAGTCCACTACAGATTCCCCAGGCACCGCTTCCTCAAAGAAAGACGTGTTGGTGGGATTGAGGAGGTCTTCGAAGTATTCCCTCCACCGATCCACAACATCCGCAGTCGAAGTCAGCAGAACACCATCCGCACCATACACGGTGTTGATAGTGCACTGCTTCCCCTTCCTGAGGCGCCGTATGGTGGTCCAGAATCGCTTCGAAGCCGTCCGGAAGTCGTTTTCCATGGCTTCCCCGAACTCTTCCCATGTCCGAGTTTTTGCCTCCGCGACCGCTAAAGCTGCACACCGCTTGGCCCGTCGGTACCCGTCCACTGCCTCCGGAGTCCTATGAGCCAAAAGAACCCGATAGGACTCCTTCTTCAGCTTGACGGCATCCCTCACTGCTGGTGTCCACCAACGGGTTCTGGGATTACCGCCACGACAGGCACCAACAACCTTGCGGCCACAGCTCCAATCAGCCGCCTCGACAATAGAGGTTCGGAACATGGTCCACTCGGACTCAATGTCCCGCACCTCCCTCGTGACATGTTCAAAGTTCTCCCGGAGGTGTGAATTGAAACTCTCTCTGACAGGAGACTCTGCCAGACGTTCCCAGCAGACCCTCACAATGCGCTTGGGCCTGCCAGGTCTGTCCGGCATCCTCCCCCACCATCGCAGCCAACTCACCACCAGGTGGTGATCGGTAGAAAGCTCCGCCCCTCTCTTCACCCGAGTGTCCAAAACATAAGGCCGCAAATCCGATGACACAACTACAAAGTCGATCATGGAGCTGCGGCCTAGGGTGTCCTGGTGCCAAGTGCACATATGGACACCCTTATGTTTGAACATGGTGTTTGTTATCGACAAACTGTGACGAGCACAAAAGTCCAATAACAAAACACCACTCGGGTTTAGATCCGGGCGACCATTCTTCCCAATCACGCCTCTCCTGGTTTCACTGTCGTTGCCAACATGAGCGTTGAAGTCTCCCAGTAGGACAAGGGAATCACCCGGAGGAGCACTTTCCAGTACTCCCTCGAGTGTACCCAAAAAGGGTGGGTATTCTGAACTGCTGTTTGGTGCGTAAGCACAAACAACAGTCAGGATCCGTCCCCCCACCCGAAGGCGAAGGGAAGCTACCCTCTCGTCCACTGGGTTGAACTCAAACGTACAGGCTTTGAGCCGGGGGGCAACCAGAATTGCCACCCCAGCCCGTCGCCTCTCACTGCCGGCAACGCCAGAGTGGAAGAGGGTCCAGTCCCTCTCGAGAGAACTGGTTCCAGAGCCCTTGCTGTGCGTCGAGGTGAGTCCGACTATATCCAGCCGGAACTTCTCTACCTCGCGCACTAGCTCAGGCTCCTTCCCCCCCAGTGAGGTGACGTTCCACGTCCCAAGAGCTAGCTTCTGTAGCCGAGGATCGGACCGCCAAGTGCCCTGCCTTCGGCTGCCGCCCAGCTCACAATGCACCCGACCTCTATGGCCCCTCCTATGAGTGGTGAGCCCATTGGAGGGATGACCCACGTTGCCTCTTCGGGCTGTGCCCGGCCGGGCCCCATGGGAACAGGCCCGACCACCAGGCGCTCGCCATCGTGCCCCAACTCCGGGCCTGGCTCCAGAGCGGGGCCCCGGTGACCCACGTCCGGGCGAGGGAAATCTGGGTTCATTTCGTTGTAATTCCATTGAAGTCTTTGAGCTGCTCTTTGTCTGATCACTCACCTAGGACCTGTTTGTCTTGGGAGACCCTACCAGGGGGCATGAAAACCCCCAGACAACATAGCTCCTAGGATCATTGGGACACGCAAACTCCTCTACCACGGTAAGGTAGCAGCTCAGAGAGGAGGAATCGGATCGGTGCGGCGTCTTCAGTAATGCGGACGTTGTATCGATCCGTTGTGGTGAAGAAGGAGCTGAGCCGGAAGGCAAAGCTCTCAATTTACCGGTCGATCTACGTTCCCATCCTCACCTATGGTCATGAGCTTTGGGTCATGACCGAAAGGATAAGATCACGGGTACAAGCGGCCGAAATGAGTTTCCTCCGCCGGGTGGCGGGGCTCTCCCTTAGAGATAGGGTGAGAAGCTCTGCCATCCGGGAGGAGCTCAACGTAAAGCCGCTGCTCCTCCACATCGAGAGGAGCCAGATGAGGTGGTTCGGGCATCTGGTCAGGATGCCACCTGAACGCCTCCCTAGGGATGTGTTTAGGGCACGTCCAGCTGGTAGGAGGCCACGGGGAAGACCCAGGACACGTTGGAAAGACTATGTCTCCCGGCTGGCCTGGGAACGCCTCGGGATCCCCCGGGAAGAGCTAGACGAAGTGGCTGGAGATAGGGAAGTCTGGGCTTCCCTGCTTAGGCTGCTGCCCCCGCGACCCGACCTCGGATAAGCGGAAGATGATGGATGGATGGATGGATGATTGATTGATATTACAATGTCAGAATTGATTGATTGATTGAAACTTTTATTAGCAGATTGCACAGTTCAGTACATATTCCGTACACGTACCTCTAAATGGTAACACCCGTATAAGTTTTTCAACTTACTTAAGTCAGGGTCCACGTAATTAAATGGGTTGTACTTGTATAACACTGTTCTACCTTAAAGGTTCTCAAAGCGCTTTGAAACTACATCCACATATACCCATTCACACACACATTCACACACTGATGGAGGGAGCTGCCATACAAGGCAGCAAACCAGCACCCATCAGGAGCAAGGGTGAAGTGTCTTTCTCAGGACACAACGGACGTGACGAGGTTGGTACTAGGTGGGGATTGAACCAGGGACCCTCGCTTTGCGCACAGCCACTCTACCACTGCGCCACGCCATACCTTCATCAATCCGTGGTACAAATATATACTATCAGCATAATACAGTCATCACATAGGTTAATCATCAAAGTATATACATTGAATTATTTACATTATTTAAAATCTGGGGTGTGGGATGAGGAGGGTTTGGTTGATATCAGCATTTCAGTCATCAACAATTGCATCATCAGAGAAAAGGACATTGAAACAGTGTAGGTCTGACTTGGTAGGTAGGATATGTACAGCCAGCAAATAACATAGTGAGTTCAGATAGCATAAGAACAAGTATATACATTAGAAATACATTTGATTATTTACATTAGGTTATTTACAATCAGGGGAGATGGGATGTGAATGGAGGAGGGTATTAGTAAAGGGTTGAAGTTGCCTGGAGGTGTTGTTTTAGAGCGGTTTTGACGGAGGATAGAGATGCACTTACTTTTAAACCTGTTGGGAGTGCATTCCACATTGATGTGGCATAGAAGGAGAATGAGTTAAGACCTTTGTTAGATCGGAATCTGAGTTTCACGTGGTTTGTGGAGCTCCCCCTGGTGTTGTGGTTATGGCGGTCATTTACGTTATGGAAGTAGTTTGACATGTACTTCGGTATCAGGGAGGTGTAGCGGATTTTATAGACTAGGCTCAGTGCAAGTTGTTTTACTCTGTCCTCCACCCTGAGCCAGCCCACTTTGGAGACGTGGGTTGGAGTGAGGTGTGATCTGGGGTGGAGGTCTAGTAGTAACCTGACTAGCTTGTTCTGGGATGTTTGGAGTCTAGATTTGAGGGTTTTGGAGGTGCTGGGGTACCAAGAGCTGCAAGCGTAATCGAAAAAGGGTTGAACGAGAGTTCCCGCTAGAATCTTCAAGGTACTTTCGTTGACCAGAGAGAAGATTCTGTAGAGAAATCTTGTTCTGCGGTTGACCTTTTTGATTACCTTGGTTGCCATTTTATCACAGGAAAGATTAGCCTCTAGAATGGGAACTATGTAGGTGATCTCATCTTACCTGGTGATAACCATGTCACTCACTTTTATAGTGAAGTCACTAGGATGAATTGCGTTTGACCTAAGTGTATGGATAGCTTGTTGTCAGCGAGCCAGGTGCAAATACTAAGGAGTTCAACCCATTTGATTCCACAAAAGGTGTACAGACTTTGTTCTTTCTACCCATGATTTCATTCAAAACATTCCATACGTTTTTGCTATCATATCTCACATCATATAACCTCTGTTTGTAATATTCCCTTTTTTTCAGTTTGTTTAACTTTGTGAGCTGGTTTCTTAAGGAACAGTACTCATGCCTGTCATCAATTAAACCCGAGTTGACTTAGGCTTTCTTAGCCATGTCTCGTTCTGTCATTAAACTCCTAAGTCCATTATCAATCCATGGGGCGGACTCAGTTTTGATTGAAAACTTTTTCAAATGGGCATGCTTGTCCACAACACTCATGTACATGAACATAAATAAATCCAGTGCAGCCTCAGGGTCTCCCTCACTGCACACCTTGTTTCAATTTAAACAGCAATGAAACCATGCCGACTAACAGGCTTGAATAAAAGTCTCTAGATTAGAGCAGGTGCGTACTGAACACACGAGACAGGTAAAACTAATTGGTCGCCATGGTAAGTAAAACAAACAAAGGTGCACACAAACAGGAACTAATGGAGTCCAAAACTAACAGAACATAACTAAACAAAACATGATCTAGACCACAGATCATGACAATTGCAAGCATTTAAAATGGATAGTAAATTATTTTTGTTTGTACACCCCTGTCCCAGCCAGTCAACATTCATATCACCCAGTAAGTAGATTTCTCTATTCTCATCTGATATCCTGTCAAACATCTCACGTAACTCCTTCAGATACAGAGCATCAGCACTAGGAGGCCTATAGAAACAGCATTTCAAACGTGCGATTATTAAAATACCAAGCTCCGACAAAACAACAGTTGTCAACTCACAAACATCAAAAGCGATTAACTTAGCGGATAAAATTGTGCCGAAAATAGCAAACTTTAAAGTTCAAGGCGAGAGGAAGCGACTGGCTAGCTAGCCACCTGGCTGAAGACAAACAAAGCTTGCTAGCGGTCGGTGATATGTCTTTTAGACAAACAAGGACACCTTTATCACTTTAGAATCGTCCATAAAGTGTCCATAAAAATATCCAGCATTGGTATTCTAAATACAATCTGATATATTTGTGACTTAAAATGGGATAAAACGCCAATTTCTGCTCTCGGCAACGGAGAAGCTCTATGAATGTATGACAAGTAAATCTCTGTAGGACGATGTACAAAATTGGCTTTTAACTGACACTCCAAACTTTGATTAATATTGATATTGTTTTGGGGATGTTAAAAAAATTAAAAAAATGTTTAAAACACGATAATGGGAATTTTTGTTTTATCCACAAATGTATGTTTGTAAAAACAAAACCATCCTTCCACAAACAATTCAGACATTTCATTTAAATTTTATACTGCATAAAGGTCTGGGTACATACATATAAAATAATCACAACACAATCATCATATTACAAAAGAGTAATACAAATCATTAATAAAATGGATTAATAGAGACCCAACAAATGATTCATAAAGTTGCACATTTTAAAATTGTATAAAAGACAACTGTTCAAATGATGTATAAAGTAAATAATAATATGCTTCCTGAAGTGGTCCAGAAGATGTTTCAGATGTGAACCAGTGAATATGTATATCATATAAAAGGTGCTAATCTATGGAATCATTAACAATTAGAAATAACATTATGTAATACTTCAATATTTCAAACACGTATACAAACAGTATTATGAATAAGTCTAAAATTGTATTATCAATATATACACACATAAAATGTTTATTGTATGTAAAAAATGTATTGTACTGTTAATATTTTAACAAAAGTAAACAATGTTGCATATTAATGCATGTGTTTGACTGAATAAAAGCACTATAATAAAATATCTCATCTATAAATGTATAAGCATATTAAAAAGATTGTTACACAACAGCAATGTCACACATGTTATGTTTTGATGTTGTTAGAAAGTCTAAATTTAAATCCTGACAGTTTATTTCAAATCCTGCAGTTTCATTTGCTGCTGCTGTTCTCACCAGCACACTTGTGTTTCTTACACTGGTACTTATAAGAGAATCTTTCACCACACACACTGCAACTCAACACTTTCTCTCCTGTGTGTGTTCTCCTGTGTGCTACAAGGTTTGATCGTTCACAAAAGCTTCTGTTGCAGATTGAACAGGAAAAAGGTTTTTCACCGGTGTGTGTTCTCTTGTGTCTTTTCAAATGTTGACTTTCTGTAAAACCTTTACCACAGATTGAACAGGAAAAAGGTTTTTCACCAGTGTGTGTTCTCATGTGCACGTTCAAATGGTTACTTTGTCCAAAACGTTTACTACAGATTGAACAGATAAAAGATTTCTCTCCAGTGTGTATTGTTCTGTGTTTTTCCAAACATGAACTTCTTGCAAAACATTTGCCACATATTGAACAGATAAAACGTTTTTCACCAGTGTGTGTTCTCAAGTGTACTTTCAAATATTGACTTACTGTAAAACCTTTACCACAGAATGAACAGGAAAATGGTTTTTCACCAGTGTGTGTTCTCATGTGCGTTTTCAATTTGTTACTTAGAACAAAACCTTTACTACAGATTGAACAAATAAATTTTTTTTCTCCAGTATGCATTGTTCTGTGTTTGTCCAAACATGAACTTTGTGCAAAACCTTTACCACAGATTGAACAGATAAAAGGTTTTTCACCAGTGTGTGTTCTCATGTGTACTTTCAAATTGCAACTTTGTACAAAGCCTTTACTACAGATTGAACATATAAAAGATTTTTCTCCAGTGTGTAATATTGTGTGTTTTTTCAAACTCTGACTTTCTGCAAAACCTTTACCACATACTGAACAGGTAAAAGGTTTTTCTCCTGTGTGTCTTCTCATGTGTGTTTTCAGATGACAATGGTATTTAAATGTTTTGTCACAGTGAGAACATTTCAAGTGAGTGTTGTCAGTGTGACATGTCTTATCATCTTTAGAGTCTTCATCATCAGTGTCAGGAGAGTGTGACGTTGTGTCCTCACTATCTGATAGTGGAGCTAAGAGCTTGTCTGCTTGTGATCCTCCACAGTGGTCTCCATCAGCTTCTGTTGTCATGTGTTGTGTTGAGCTGCTGCTTGGAGGCTCCTCGTTTTCACCTACAACCTCATAATCTTCACTCTTCACAGGGACACAAGTTACTGGGAACTCCACCAGTCCTTCAATATGCTCTCTCTCCTGACTGATGCTGTGTTCCTCCTCTTCCTCTTCTTCTTCCTTTTTACAGCAAAGGGTCTGTGTCGAAGAAGAAAAGGAGACGTCTGAGGGTGTGTGGCGCTTGGTCTTCTTCTTTGATGGATCTTTCTTCACCATCTTGGAGCTACACTCCGGTTTCTCAGGCAGGAATTGTTCTTGGCAGACGTCTGCAGGACACAAAATGACAAACATGCGTGAGAAATGTCCAGGTTTGCTCAGTCAAATGAGGCATTCAGTACATTTACAAGTACTTAAAAAACAAGTTATTATATGAATTGGCCTGAAAACAAACACACTACTCTTTACAACATTATTCACAGGAAAATAACACTTATTACGAGAGATAAGCAATATGGCCTAAAACCGAAATTGTGATAAAATCCCTTCTGCATGAGTGCAGCTGGGATAGGCTCCAGCGCCCCCTGTGATTTTTATGTCAGTTACTGATGTATAAACTTGGAGAAAAGATTAGGTCGTTTACAGTGTAAATCTGTATTCTGTATTGTTGTCTCTGCTATGACGCCATCCTTGTGGTCGAGTTTTCTCACTGTGAATGCTGTGAGTTGTCCCCTGCTTCTCCTGTGGCTTGTCCTTTGTCATTTGGTACATGATGTAAAGATAAGTGTGACCGGTAGATGGCAGTCACACATAAGAGATACCTGTACACTGCACTATGACGCCAGTAAACAACACCAAAACTTTAAATGTTCCATTGAAAATAAAGAACATTACACACCGCACTCAAAATATGTCCAAATGTTTTAGTACAACTTTGAAGCCGCACCGCTTGATGGATTGTGGGCCCATTACGGCTACCGTAGTCAGAGATACAAGTATCACTATTGTGTGTGTATAAGGACCACAAAATTGCACTTATTAGCAGACATATTATCTGGCTTTTCTTACCTTCTGGTACCTGCTGATATTTATTTGGGATCTGCATAATTCCTAAAAATTTGCGCATGACCGCCACTGTTGTCAGTGACGATGCCGTAGTCAATGAGCTTCTTTTTCTCCATCTTCTTTTTATGGGACATTCATCTTCTGTTGTTGCCATTTCTAATACAAAGTAGTGTAAAGTTCTAACTTTTATCTGTCAGTACACTTACCCATGAAACGACTAAAACATACCGGTACAGTGAATATACATAATTCACCCAAAGAACTTTGGTTGTTAGAGAGTTCCGTTTGGACGGTTTTTCCCGGGACACATTCCCGGCGTTGCTGTGGGACTAGTGAGCCACGGATGAGAAGATGCTGCTCATTGTTGATTGAAGTAAAGTCTGAATGTCAATAAAACAATTAGCTGCATCTTTTGACACTTCTTCCACTCCCGTCCTTGCACGCTACACCGCTACAACAAAGATGACGGGGAGAAGAAGCTGTCGAAGGTGAGCCAAGTAAATAAGACCGCCCACAATACGGCGATTTCTGAAGCGACTGTCAGAAAGCGACTTGAAGATGATCTGTAAAACATCATCTATGCAACATTTTGACCAAAGAACCACCATCACATGTTATGTAGACCACAAAGAAGTATTTTACATTTACAAAACAATGTATCGATTAGCACTGCATGCATCCTTTCCAGCACTGCAATAGGAACAGGATGATGGGTTGCCATAGTGACGTTATTGATTTAGTTCAGTTATTACACATTTTTACCATTTGGGACATCATCATCATTTGTAATTTGAATTAATTTAGCATCGATTAGCACTGCATGCTAATCGTTGCTAACATGCTATTTAGGCTAGCTGTATGTACATTTGAAACTAAATTTACATTCAACCTTTCACTCCACCCACATTTAATGCCAAACAAACACTTACCAATCGACAGATTTAAGTTGCTCCAGTGTCACAAAATGCGAAAGTCCCGATCGTTTGGTCTGCACATTTTACCGGCGATGCTAAGGCAGACATGGCACAGAGATGTATGGATATTGTGCGACACTCAATCGTTGGTTAGAAGGCGATCGCCGAATAGCGTCAATAGCTATTCGCTCAATATCTTCAGTTTCCTCTTCAATTTCGTTTTCGCTATCTGCCTCCATACTCCAACCATCCGTTTCAATACATGCGTAATCTGTTGAATCGCTTAAGCCGCTGAAATCTGAGTCTGAATCCGAGCTAATGTCGCTATATCTTGCTGTGCTATCCGGCATGTTGTTTCTATTGGCATTACTGGATGACGTCACAGGAAAATGGACGGTGGCTTCACAGATAGCGAAAATCAGGCACTTTAATTTTAACTTTTTTCAGGATATTCCATGATGGTTAAAATTTTGAAAAAAACTTTGAAAAATAAAATAAGCCAATGGGAACTGATTTGTATTGGTTTTAACCCTTCTGAAATTGTGATAATGTTCCCCTTTAACATATGCTCCCACTTAGGGTTGGGTATCGAGTATTGATTATCGATTGGAACCGGGACTAACTTTCCGATTCTCCGGGAATCGTTCAAAAGTTAAAATTTTGATTCCTAGTTTCGATACCCAGTCCGCCAACCGGAAAAAAATAATAAATCCGCCGACCCGGAAGAAGAAGCCGCTGAACACCAACGAAGAAGCGCCCACCGCCGGAAGTGTTAGCATAGCCGAGCCTATGTAGCCTAGCGAGTCAGTCAAGCACGGATATCGGACGTCAACGGTCGAAAGTGTGGCTTTATTTTACTAAAAAAAATGAAATATCGGCGAAATGTAACACGTGCGACAGGACTGTTTCGTGCTTAGGAGGGTGCACGTCGAACATGATGAAGCACCTCCGAGTTCATGGAGTACAAATAAATGCGTGTCCCGTCTTCGACAGGAGACACTATCTGTCCAGAACGCTCACGCATCCTGCCTGAAGAACTGTCTCTGATTTTATACTGTACCTGCTGGGTTTTGCAAGTTGTTTCTTATTGTTTATTTGCTTTTCTGCACCAGTTTAGCCCATCAGTGGGAGCACAGTAACATGTTTAAATACCTGCAGCATCATACACTTGTGTGTGTAAATGTATTTTCATGAGGTTTCCTGCAGCATCACACACTTATTTGTAAATGTGTTTTCATGAGGATTTCAAAAATAAAGCTCTGTTGATGAAAGTGTACCCCTGTGAAAATGTATTCATAAATTATAATATTTATATTCAAGTTCATAGATTTGAGATTTATATATTGTAGTTGAAAACAGCCCTGTGAGGAATTTATAGTAAAGTTCATAACAAGCTAATATAATTAAAATTGATGGAGAATGTCAGACTATTTCATTCAGAAAGACTGTAGGTTAGCTAGCTCATTTAAAATATCCTAAACGTTTTTTTTACCCTGCCTTTTTTTTTTTAAAAGAAAGAATCGGTATCGAGAATCGTCAGGAATCGGAATCGAAACAAAGAATCGGAATCGTTCAAATTCAAATGATACCCAACCCTACTCCCACTATGGAGTCAAGTTTGACAAAGAGTTTGGTAATGATATGTAGGACCAAGGAGGATCAAAATCTTATCATCATCAATGACAAGATGGAGGATGATGCTGACATGCTAAGACAGAGAAGAATGCTGCATGTTCAAGCCAATATGCTGGTGAGAAAATGGCATTACTTGCGAAGGTGTACTTGTTTAGAGCTTACTGTACCCCTATGTACACAGCACCCCTCTGGGTGAGGTTCAAGAAAGAGAGATTGCACAAACTCTAGGTTGCATATAATAACTGTCTCAGAATCCTGCTCAGAAAGGCCAGGGGTAGTAGTGCCAGCAAGCTTTTTTGTGATTTAGGGATAAACACCTTCCACGCCACCCTGAGAAAACTGATGTTTAAGTTTATATGTAGACTGCAGGGGCCCGAGAATGGTTTTAATATACAGATAACCAATCCTAGGCGTAGTTCTGTTAGATACCAATCCTATATATGGAAACACTGGTATCTTTGCCTCAAAATACGAAGGTCCTGGGTTCGGTCCTGGGCTCGGGATCTTTCTGTATAAAGTTTGCATCTTCTCCCCCTGAGTGAGTGGGTTCCCTCCGGGTACTCTGGCTTCCTCCCACCTCCAAAGACATGCACCTGGGGATAGGTTGATTGGCAACACTAAATGGGCCCTAGTGTTTGAATGTGAGTGTGAATGTTGCCTGTCTATCTGTGTTTGCCCTGTGATGAGAAGGCAACTTGTCCAGGCTGTACCCCGACTTCCACCCGAATGGAGCGGATATAGGATCCTGCACCCTTCGCGACCCCGAAAGGGACAAGTGGTAAAAAATGGATGGATGGATGTTGTCTCTGCCTTTAATAGAATGTGTAGAAGCCTTTTAAAGCAATTTTTTATTGCTGCTTATATTTATGTATAGTGGGTTGTTTTTATAACTGAATATGCACAAGCATCGATTTAAGTTTATTCTACAAATGGACTGGCATAGGAAACTTATTTTTACGGGTAGTTAAATTCAACAGAACAAGGACAACCACGCGGTTGCAAGTACCAAACATATATACAGTCGTGATCAAAAGTTTACATACACTTGTAAAGAGAATAATGTCATGGCTGTCTTGAGTTTCCAATAATTTCTACAACTCTTGTTTTTTTTTGTGATAGAGTGATTGGAGCACATACTTGTTGGTCACATAAAACATTCAGGAAGTTTGGTTCTTTTATGAATTTATTATGGGTATACTGAACATGTGACCAAATCTCCTGGGTGAAAGGTATACATTCAGCAATGTTAATATTTGGTTACATGTCCCTTGGCAAGTTTCACTGCAGTAGGGCACTTTTGGTAGCCATCCACAAGCTTCTGGGAAGCTTCAGGTAGAATTTTTTGACCACTCCTCTTGACAAAATTGGTGCAGGTCAGCTAAATTTGTTGGTTTTCTGACATAGACTTGTTTCTTCTGCATTGTCCACACGTTTAAGTCAGGACTTCGGGAAGGCCATTCTATAACCTTAATTCAAGCCTGATTTAGCCATTACTTAACCACTTTTGATGTATATACTGCACATAACATTGATGTATATATACTTTTGACCCAGCTGATTTGGTCACATTTTCAGTCGACCCATAACAAATTCATAAGAGAACAAAACTTCATGAATGTTTTTGTGACCAACAAATGTGTGCTCTAATCACTCTATCACAAAACAAAAAGAGTTGTAGAAATTATTGGAAAATCAAGACAGCCGTGACATTATTTTCTCTACAAGTGTATGTAAACTTTTGACCACGAATGTATGTACATCATCCTCACAAGACAACCAAATTTCTTACACACAATATATTTAAAAATAGTGTTAATAATCACACATAAAGTTATTAAAGATGTGAGAGTAAGAAGTAAACAAACCTGTTCTGTGTAACACAACTTGATGATGTTTCTTATAATAAACATCCAGTAGTTGATGTTGTCGCTCGTCCTCCTCTTTTGTTGGACAAAGTGCCTCCTCATACTTTGCTGTCGTTCTTTCGCACATTTTCACACAATCACAACACTTTACACTCACATTAGTTCCCTACTTAGCGATGTTTAAATAACTTCCGCGTCTCTTTGTTAGCAGCTAACAAGCTAAGCTAACTAGCCAGCTAAACTAGCTGCAAGCTACCTTAAATGGAGGTATCAAACAGGAGAAGTGTCAAAGTGCGCTCAGACTAATGTATCCGGCTACAAACAATTATTAACCGTGTGTACTCTATTAAACAACATATATGTAAGAATACAGAAATATAATGCCCGCGTTTAGGACTTCTCCGTCAGACGCCATCTTTGCTTTATCACCCGATTGGTCCACGCATGCGCGTACTCGACGTCACTTCCGCCAACTTGTTTTGCCACACTTACTTACCATGGTTCTTTTGTGTCATCTGTATTTCAATAACAATGTCATCATTAACCATTACATCCAAAACCAACGTTATTAAAAATACGGTGTTCATTATGAAACCGCACAGATCTGTACACAAACCTGAAAGATGTGTTCAGCAGTCTTAAATGGAAAATACATCGATGTTGTATTATTTTATAATAAGTTATTTATTTCAGAATTCTGACAGTTTAAATAAATAATTTAAATTGCAAAACATCCTAAAAATAAATTTTAGCGGTCAATTCTGTCTTTTTTCATTAAATGAACTCTTTGTGTTTGGAAGAATGGAAGCTTGCAAGTAAGTTATAACTATTTGTTTTGTTCCACAGAAAATACAGCACAGAAGAAATAGTAAATAATTGAAAAACGTTGAATGCTGTAATTAGAATATTTTGAACGAAACCTTTATATATATATTGTTTTGTATATTTTTCTATTTGCAGGTTGTACTTGATGATGTCTTCAAATCAATCAATCAATCAATGTTTACTTATATAGCCCTAAATCACTAGTGTCTCAAAGGGCTGCACAAACCACCACGACATCCTCGGTAGGCCCACATAAGGGCAAGGAAAACTCACACCCAGTGGGACATCGGTGACAATAATGACCCAGTGGGACGTCGGTGACAATAATGACTATGAGAACCTTAGAGAGGAGGAAAGCAATGGATGTCGAGCGGGTCTAACATGATACTGTGAAAGTTCAATCCACAATGGATCCAACACAGTCGCGAGAGTCCAGTCCAAAGCGGATCCAACACAGCAGCGAGAGTCCCGTTCACAGCGGAGCCAGCAGGAAACCATCCCAAGCGGAGGCGGATCAGCAGCGCAGAGATGTCCCCAGCCGATACACAGGCAAGCAGTACATGGCCACCGGATAGGACCGGACCCCCTCCACAAGGGAGAGTGGGACATAGAAGAAAAAGAAAAGAAACAGCAGATCAACTGGTCTAAAAAGGGAGTCTATTTAAAGGCTAGAGTATACAAATGAGTTTTAAGGTGAGACTTAAATGCTTCTACTATAATAAAATACCTTAATCACTCAATAAGTGCATCAGCGACCAAATGCCTTTTTCAAACCATTGCTGTACAAAGATGGATTTGTTTCTCATTTTAATTTAACAACAATTCCATAGTGGAGTATTGTGTGTGATGAAAATTAAATGTAACTAATTGTAAATTAGTTTCCAGTACAACAACACTTGCTGGTAGGGATGGGTACCGTGCACTGTTCAACCGATACGGCACAAATTCCGGTACCCCGAAATCGATACCTGTTCTCAACGTTCCCACTTTTTGGCGCTTTTGTGTGTGGTAATAATATTGTTTGTGATAATAAATCTCAATTTTTATTGCAACATTTAAAATGATACTGTAATGATAACTATTGTCCTTTAATTACATCTTGTTTATTAGTATAATATTATCATTTACAAGAAAGTTTATTTACAGTTGCAAGCCCAATACGCTAGATGACAGTTGTTAGAGCCATATACTCTTTTTGTCTGTCAAATTCATGACATCACTGAAGGGGTTGGCTCAAGGCCAAGTGCCAGTCTATTTAGGGAGGAGCTGAAATCCTGTTCAGGTGTTGCTGAGTGGAGGCTCAACAGTTTTTGACTGAGCCAGGCTAGTATTTGTATTTTCCGTTTTTGTTACAAAGTTTTATAACGAGTCTTTATGATAATAAATATTTTTGTTAAACATGAACACAATTCTGGACATCAATTATTAGCTTGCTGCAAACGTCTAAACTTGCTTCATTTATATTCGGCAACCAGTAGCAGTAATAGTTCAGGACTTTACCGCTACACTAAGTCAAAAACTGCCTCACTGGAACCCGAGTTGTTTATGGAAGCAGCAATAATACAAAAATGGTCATTGTTAAATATGTGCACACAAATATTGACAAATCCAATGTATTTGTGACTATTTGACTTGACTTGCGCGTGGGTTGACTTTTCCAAATGGAGGAGGAGGGAGCACACACCTGCGCTGACCAACATAAACAGCCACAGGAGGACAGTGTGGCTCAACGTGACAATGATGGACAAGGGGTTGAGGGGGAAAAAACGTGTGGTAAAAAGGACACCCAAGGCTCTTGGTCACAAAATTTAAAGTTTGCAGGGAGAAAGAAAATCAAAGTTGCAAAGACTCTCAACGCTGAAAGAGGGGGTCGTTGTCGTGTTAAATGACGAAACACGTTCACATGAGCTATCAGAATCAGAATCAGACATACTTTATTAATCCCTCTGGGGGAAATTAAAATTTTCAGCACAATCCCATTCAAGATCAGACAAACATTACAGGGAGACAGAACAGGATTGTTGACGGTTCTGCCAACTTCCGGCGCCCCTTACAAAAAAGGTGAGATACAGGTAAACAAGTGGGGGAGATGGGGGAAAAAAATAAAAGATTAAAATGAAAAAATGTGTTCCAAGCCTGGGCCCCTGGAGAGGGGGTCCAGACTGAGGCCAAGGGAAAAAAAACTAACTCATAGCCATAGTACACATCCCTCTTACACTCATGTAAGAGAGAAACATCAAAAAACACAAAGGACATGAAAGACATTAAAGTAGCGGAACTGATGCAACCAGCCACTTCTACATACAGCAATGAATAAAAAGTAAAATAAAAATATACATTGTGGTGGCCTCTGCGGTGTTCCACGCCGTCGTCCGCTGGGGTGGAGAGAGCATGGCCAGAGACAGGAGCAGACCCAACAAAGCAACCAAGAGAGCGGACTCCACTCTCGATCGCCAACCAACTCTCGTCCAGTGTCCAGTCCGCATGGATGAGCGAGGACACGTCCAAGAAGACAGAGGTGTCCGATACCTGCTCATCCAGCCAAGACACCGCAAACTCTGTCCGTCCTGGCGCTCAGTGCCAGCTCTGCAGACCGAAAGGAGAAATTTAGCAGGTTTATGGATTTATATCATGCAACCAGAAAAGTGCACAAAACTGTGTTGTCTCTGTTGCCTGATGATGAGAGTACTAAACATGGACATGGTACAAAGCAAACATGTTGAATTTTGGTAGTTTAATTGAAAATGTTGACAGTTTTATGTATTCTCAAAATGATGATGACAATGACGATGAAGTTGAAAATGAGGTCACATGAAAACCAAGAGTGTAAGTGGAACCTAGCAAATACCTTTCACATAAAACACTCAAGATAGTGGAGAATAGCTTCTATCTATCAACGACTGGGTTATGGGACCAGCATGCTTCTGCTGCGCCACTCTACTAACTGTATATGCTTCTTAGCTTTATGGAGGCATAGATTAACATACAATCGCTTTGGACAAGCAGTAGAAAATGGATGGATGTATGTTTTGCTGGTGAGAAACCTGTCTCTGTTTTCTGACACGAAAATAATTTGTCCTTGTCAAATAGTACTAATGCACCCCACAGAAGAGACGTTTGTTTCTTCCGCAGAACTGGACTTCCAACAGTTAAGGTACCGACACTGTGGACTTAAAAAGATTAAATGCTGACAAACTTGTCAGTAGGAAAAGGTTCAAGTCCCTTCTAATCCTTTACATATATTCTTGGTTTCAAATTAATCCCATCCATCCATCCATTTTCTGATGCTTATTCCTTATAAGGTCCCGGGGGGCGCTGGTGCCTATCTCAGCTACAATCGGGCATAAGGCAGGGGAACCCTGGACAAGTCGCCACCTCATCGCAAGGCCAACACAGATAGACAGACAACATTCACACTCACATTCACACACTAGGGACCATTTATCCGCAAAACTGAATTTGAGTCACTAACTCTAATAAACAATTTTCCCTTTTTGATATTTTGTTATGCATCCTAATTTCGACGAATGCAACAAACGGTAGTAAAGTACTTTAATATCTGTAGGACTGTGCAGTATCCTTGGGTCCAAGCAATACAACATTATGGGACTCTCGCTACTATATTGGATCCACTATGGACTGGACTCTCACTATTATGTTGGATCCACTATGGACTGGAATTTCATAATATCATGTAAGACCCGCTCGACATACATTGCTTTCGGTCTCCCCTTGGGAGGGGGGAGTGGTGGTTGCCAACATATGTGGTCCTCTCCAAGGTTTTTATAGTCACTGTCACCAATGTCCCACTGGGGTGAGTTTTTCCTTGCCAGTATGTGGGCTCTGTACCAAGGATGTTGTTGTGGCTTGTGCAGCCCTTTGAGACACTTGTGATTTAGGGCTACATAAAAAAACATTGATTGATTGATACAATTTTCAGAGAGTGATACTGTGGTCACTGCTCAAAGTTGAAGAAGATGTTGACTGATGAAAATAATAGGAACCAAAATCACCTCCCCGTCAGGGAATCGAACCCTGGTCTTCCGCGTGACAGGCGGAGATACTGTCCACTATACTAACGAGGACCTTTTTTTTAAGGACAAGTAAACGATCCACGTCTATCCCTGCCCCGCCACAACCAAAGTGATGCCATGGCATATGTTTGCCATCTCATAATGCCGATAAATTGATCATCTATAACACATTTATGGTGGTTGTGTGGCCGAGTGGTCTAAGGCGCTGGATTTAGGCTCTGGTCTCTCAGGAGGCTTGGGTTCAAATCCCACCACAGCCATTTCTGTTCTGGTAACCCACTTGTTTCTTTCCTGACCTAAGCAATTAGATCTAGCTTGGTCCTCATTTGGAATGCTCTGGAAAACTTGTGGAAATTAGGCCAAAACATGAGCTTGAGAGTTCTTTACGCTAGGAATGTGATCAAAAATATCACAACCCGGGGTGAGGATGTGTGCAGCAGTCCAAATACAACATAAAATGAGTGGAAGTGTAAATACACCATGTTTTATCAACCTGAATCATTTTGTAAGTATGCAGATTACAAAGGCTTTTGGTCTGACTTTCCCACACAGTTATAAGGATGAAGCCCCAGGATAGTGAAAAAGGTAGACTTTCCAAAAGAGAAGTGGACTCAGGAAGGTCCATGGCATCTGTGCCAGAAACAAAAATGCTCAAATTTATTCATCTTCAACATCAATTATTCAATACAGCAATGTACAGTTTTGTTGTAATTGATTTGATATGGCTAAAGGTGGACATGTATGTTTTTGTCAACCTGTCATTTGAAGATCTGAGCCCTTACTTTAGACACTCAGGCCACATGTGTTTGTTCCTGTATTCGGATCACACCGCAGTGACGTATCGCTGGTCGGCACGGAGCGACTTGCAGGAGGGAGATGGCCTGTCTGGTGACATTGTGTGGAAACAACAACCTCAACCTCAACACAGACTACACCAAGAAGTCAAAAGAGGACATGAGAAAGGAACGTCTGTTCGCTCTTGTTAGAATTGTATACTTTTTCCAAGTCCAAGTCCATATTCCTGTAGGAATTTCCTAAGACACAAAAGTTCCCGCTCAAAGACTTTTGCAAAACACATTTCTGACTTTGTACAACTGACAAAGTCAGAAATGTGACTTTGTATTCGGCAACCGTACAGAAGAAATAGTAAATAATGGGACTTTGTGCATCCGTCAAAAAGGCAGGCAGAAGGCAAGTGTCTGGGTTAATTGTCATCTCCCTGGGATAGTTGTCATCTCCATGGTGGTCCAGTGGCTAGGATTTGGCGCTCTCACCGCTGTGGCCCGGGTTCAATTCCCGGTCAGGGAATCACTGTCTACCCTGTCTGGGAACGTTCAATTCATAATTGATTTCCCATCTCATGTTTATGCTCATTGGAAGCAAAGCATTAACATTGACATTTTCAAAAAAGGCAACAGGAAAATTGTTTAACTGTTCTTCGGCGTGAAGTCTGCACAATTGGTGTTCTTATCATGATGTGAAAACGAACAGTGTAAGTGGAACCTCGCAGATTCCTTTTACCTTAAACACTCAAGATAGAGGATTGATTCGATCTATCAACCTCGGGATTATGGGGGCAGCACGCTTCTGCTGCACCACTCTGCTAACAGTATGTGCTCCCTAGCTTTATAGAGACGTAGAGTTAAATACCATCGCTTAGCGACAAGCAGTAGAAAATGGATGGATGGATGTTTTCCTGGTGAGAAAGTTGTCTGTTTTCTGAGACGAAAATAATTTGTCCTTGTCAAATAGAACTAATGCACCCCAAAGTAGAGGCGTTTGTTTCTTTTGCAGAACTGAACTTCCAACAGTAGAGGTACCGACACTGTGGACTTAACAAGATTAAATGTTGACAAATGTGTCAGTAAGAAAAGGTTCAAATCCCATCTAATCTTTTAGATATATTCTTGGTTTCAAATTAACCCGCAATACAGAATTTGAGTCACTGACTCTAATAAACAATTTTTCCTTTTTGAAAACTTGTTATGCATCCTAATTTCAAGGAATGCAACAAACGGTAGTTAAGTACTATAATATCTGTAGGACTGTGCAGTATATCCGGGTCCACGCATCACAATTTTCAGAAGGGATACTGTGGTCACTGCTCAAGGTTGAACAATCAATCAATTAACCAACCACTGTATCTTTTGTTACTCTAGTGTATCAAGTATAGATTTTGGGCTTCTGCCGAGTGGGAGCGGAACTCTTCACTCTGCCACTCATTCACAGACTTTCAAGCTGCTTTAACTAAAACTTTTGACCCGGTGTCCTCCAGCAGAGAAGGCACAAGAGCTAAGCAATTTAAAGCAGGGTAGCGGCTCTGTGTGCGACTACGCCACCCGCTTCCGTATGCTAACCGCAGAAAGCAGGTGGGAAGACAGGGCCCTCTATGAAGTCTTTCTGAAGGGACTCGGAGCTTCCAATCAGGACCTCCTTGCTCCCTTGGACCAAAATTGTAAATGATAAATGGGTTGTACTTGTATGGCGCTTTTCTACCCGTTTTTAAGGAGCTCAAAGTGCTTTAATAGTATTTCCACATTCGCCCATTCACACATTGACGATGGGAGCTGCTATGCAAGGCGCTCACCAGGACCCATCAGGAGCAAGGGTGAAGTGTCTTGCCCAAGGACACAATGGACATGACTAGGATGGTAGAAGGTCTGGATTGAAGCGGTAACCCTCAGATTGCTGGCACGGCCACTCTACCAACTTCGCCACGTCGTCCCCAACCTACCAGACAACCTAGATGCCCTCATCGCACTCGCCATCCGGATGGACAACCGACTGGCCCAGCTCAAACGACAGCGAGGAGTAGGACCGGCTGCGGCAGGAAGAACTACCCATCCTTTCGCACCTAGCGGGTCGACCACTCAGCGTTCACCCCCGGAGCTATGTCCTCACCTCCGCACTGACCTGGAGGAGGAGCCCATGCAGCTAGGGAGAGCCCGATTGACCCCAGAGGAGCGACGCAAGCGGCTGATGGAGGGGAGATGTTTTTACTGTGGAGAGAGCGGCCATATTGTCATTTCGTGTCCAACCAAGGGATCCCAGGTGGCGAGTCACGTTCCGGCGGTACCTGAGAAGCCACTCACTCTCACTAAGGTCACGATAACGCATCTCACGGCCACAGATCTAGAGTTTAATAGACTCTGGGGAAGACGAGAGTCTGATGGACTGGGGTTTAGCTAAGAAACTAGGACTCAAGTCAGAACCACTAGCTAAAACCATTAGGGCGAGGTCTTTCAACGGTAAGGAGCTTTTCACTATCTCACACATCAGTTAACCGGTCCAAATGAACATTGACTGCCATCAGGAAAAGATTTGTCCGTACTTAATTACTTCACCCTCCCATTCTCTGATCTTGGGGCATCCATGGCTGTACCAGCATAATCCTTGGGTTAACTGGAAAACAGGGAAGATCAGTGAATGGGGAAGGGAATGCATCAAGAACTGTGTTTTTTCTACTGTCCAGGGAAAACTTGTCAAGGAAATTAATCCTTGTTCTGCCAATCCTGCCACAGACTCTAAATTTCCGGACCTGAAGTCTGTTCCTTCTTGTTATCACCACCTGCAACAAGTCTTCAGTAAGACAAAAGCCCTGTCACTTCCGCCCCACCAATCCTACGACTGTGCCATCAACCTGCTTCCCAGTGCCACTATTCCCAAGGGGCGTCTGTACTCCATCTCTGGTCCGGAAAGGGCTGCCATGAACGATTACACATCGGCATCCCAAGAAGCTGGATTGATTCGCCCGTCATCATCGCCAGCAGGAGCAAGGTACTTCTTTGTGAAAAAGAAAGACGGGTCGTTAAGACCCTGCATTAATTACAGCCCACTGAATGACATTACCATCAAGAACCGTTACCCTCTTCCCCTCATGTCTTCTGTCTTCGACCAACTCCAACAGGTCAAAATATTCACCAAACTGGATCTACGCAACGCTTTCCATCTGGTTTGAATTAGAGAGGGAGATAAGTGGAAGACCGAATTCAACACACACAGCGGCCACTATGAATACAGGGTCATGCCCTTTGGACTCACCAATGCTCCCGCCGTGTTCCAAGCCATTAGCAATGAAGTTCTAAGAGACTTCCTGGACCATTTCGTGAATGTCTACCTTGGCGATATATTGATTTATTCACCTGACAGTGACACTCACCAAGTCCATGTAACTCAGGTTTTAAAGAGACTCTTGGACAATGACTTGTATGTTAACACCACCACAACAGCTGTATGAATATATGGAATGAAGGGAGAGGTCTAGAAAAACATGTAGGCCACTTTAATGACTGAGAAGCCATGCCAGCATGAAGCCTGCTTGTATAAGGAGCGAAACGTCATCTAGGACAAACTGAACAATCCAGTTGTAAATCCATTTCATGACCTGAGAATACAATGACCTGGATGAAGGAGGACGTCCATTGACTTTATTTGTTCGATGAGACAGAAATGTTCCCATAACATTAGGTATTAGCACACTGAATGAGATTCAGTTCCATGATGTCGTTCAAACAGAATGTCGCTTTAATAGATCGTTTAACATTAAAATCAGGGGAGCAAACACATTATCAATCAGGGAGGGTAGGTATATAACCGTGATCGTATAGTGGTTAGTACTCTATGTTGTGGCCGCAGCAAACCCGGTTCAAATCCGGGTCGTGGCACTTTACCCTTTAAACTGCCTTTTTTTAAGCATAGTTCTTTTACACCTGAAAACTTAATTATTAGCCCCCTAAGAACTTTGGAAAATTTCTGAAAAATCTGCCGAATGTTTGCAATAATCACAACATTTTCAGTCGTAAAACATTCTTCAGAAGCATTTTGGTAAATTTTTTAGAGACCCTGAAATGCTCAGTCATCCTTTAGACTAGGCTTTGAGACCCCTTGGAAAGGCCTTCTTCCACCCCTCAAAACTCACCAATAGGGCAGACCTTGGTTACATTTGGATATGTGAACCCAAAAGTCATTCATCTAGCTGAAATAGCTCAGTTGGGAGAGCGTCAGACTGAAGATCTGAAGGTCCCTGGTTCGACCCCAGGTTTCAGCACAACTCTATGAAATTCTCAATCAATTCTTATTACTAATAAGCCTTCTGAGGCTCTTATAATATTGAAATGGTCTCCCTGACCTGCCAGCCTTGCTGGTGGAATCCTAGCAACAGTTGTTACAAACCTTTCCTCCATTTTCAATTTGGACAACCTTTACGTGATTTAACAGTATATCGTTCCTTAAGCCAATGTTTGGTCTTTAACTGACCCTTACATTGGGCTGTTTCAAACACAAATTTGTTGCCTTAGGGGTATTTTTTGGACTGTATAACTTGAAACTGAGAGTAATAAAGCTGGGCTCATGTGATGTGAGGGTGCATCCAACACACCTACAGCAAAAGATTAACCACAACTTCCATACACATACACTGTCTAACAATTTATGTTTAAGGTATTGAGGTTAAACCTTCAGATGATCACATTTTAACGCTCTCCCACCAGAGCTAAAGTGGATGTGGGGGATTTTTTGGATTTAAGTTTTTCAAATGAAATAGAGAAAAAACAATCGCTGTTGAAAACTATAAATACAGTTGAAATAAAGGTTACAATGACTGCTGCAGTGTGGCAAAGGGATGTCTTTGGAGAAGTGTAAGGAAGTTAGCATCAGTTTCCTGAACAGAAACTTGAACCCTGGACCCTCAGATTAAAAGTCTGATGCTCTGCCGACTGAGCTACCCAGGCCCCTCTCAATTCTGATTTGCCGAACATCTGAGAGAACAGCAATATTGTCAATCTCAGGGGAAGGTGAATTAGTCAGCATGTTCAGTGACAAGCTGGGAACTGTCAAAGCTCAAGCTCGCCAATTGCTTGAATCCAAAGCTCATTTTTGACAGCTATGCCAGTTTTACATCGTCATCAACAAAGAAGGTTTTGACCGAAAAAGAAGCTCCTCTCCCGAAGTTGCCAACTCTGAGTTGGATTAGATTTAGACTTCCTTTTTATTGTCATTCAAATTTGAACTTTACAGTACAAATAAGAACAACATTTCGTTGCATTAGCTCTTGGTAGTGCAGGATAAAAAAAAAAAGCAATAAGGTGCAGATATAAATAAATAGATTACTGTACAGATAAATACATTGCACTTTTTCATATGCATCCAGGTTTATGGGTGTATGTTATATTGTCTTTTTTATTCCAGCGAGTTAATCCATTTTGGGGGGAGTTGAGGGGATGATTTAATTATGATGCGTTCAAGAGTCTTACGGCCTGAGGGAAGAAGCTGTTACAGAACCTGGAGGTTCTGCTACGGAGGATGCGGAAACTCTTCCTAGAGACCTGCAGTGAAAACAGTCCTTGGTGGGGGTGGGAGGAGTCTTTGCAGATTTTCTGAGCCCTGGTCAGGCAGTGGCTTTTAGCGATCTCCTGTATAGGAGGAAGAGCAGTCCTGATAATCTTTTCCGCCGTCCTCACCACTCTCTGGAGAGACTTCCAGTCTGAGGCATAGCAGGCTCCAGTCCAGACAGAGATTCAACTTGGATGCTCCCCAGAATTTTGCCAGAAGCATTTTGCTTCAATTTTTAGTGGAGGTTAGCTGCAACAGGTAGAGCTGGTAAAGGCCCAGGCTGCAACAAATAGAAAGTCACTAGATTTTAAAGTCCAACATAAGCAGTCAGTAAAGCCCTGTTTAGGTAGTAAGCCTAATGTAAACTGTGTGTTCCTTTGGCGTAGATGTGTACAATACACAAGCTGTACTACAGTAAAACAGTTCTTTATGTAAGACTAGTGGCACGATGAATAATGCATCTGACTACAGATTAAAAGATTCTGGCTAGCTCGTTGGTTTTCGTTAGTTGAACTGAAACAAAATTTAGTGCGATTTCTTCAGGAGGTTTTTTTTTTGCATTTGAAATAAATATCTACTAACTGGAACATGCATTTTTAAAATTTTTATTTTTGGGAATAGTTAACAGTTGTAATTGTGGAGTGGTTAGTACTTTGTGTTGTGGCCGCAGCGACGCTTGTTCGAATCCGGGTCATAGCACTTTACCCTTTCTTCCAGCTGTTTGATGATGATTTTTGAAAAAAAAGGTATCTTGTTCCCTCTGGTAAGTGGTTGAACAAGATGTGAAACCAACCAGGTACTCTGGCAAAATTAAAAATATCTATTTTATGTCATTACGGTATTGGACTTGATGCACGATCTAATATGACTGATGTGTGCTTTGTGCTGTTTCTTTATCCCTTGGTAAAATTGCATTATAAGCTCAGTCAATCGATCAATACTTTCTTTCTTTTCTTTCTTTCTTTAGTTTATTTCGAACATGAACATACTTACAACATATTAATACATCAGACAATTTTATACCATTTCACATTACATCATGTCCAAAAAAGAGTAGGAAGAAGCAAAGTTTATTTAATCCTACACCTTTCCCACTTCAGAGCGTTTACAAATATATACATTTATTTACTGACTTTTTGTTCATAGTAAATTAGTAAAATTATATATGTGAATGAGTAATACAACAGTTTTGTAATATGTAATTAATTAATTCAGTCATTATTAGCATACTGAGATGAAGAATATCTTATTTCCAATAAGGTTGAAAGTGTTTCTCATAATTCTTCTTCTTTGTACTTTGTAAGCACTATTAATTTGAACAACCTCTTAAACTGGATCATATCAGTACAATGTTTAACTTCTTTACTTAATCCATTCCATAATTTATTTTCACATACTGATATGCTAAAGGTTCTAAGTGTTGTACGTGCATACAAATGTTTTAAATTAGATTTTCCTCTAAGGTTATATTTCTCCTCTTTAGTTGGTAAGAATTGTTGTACATTCTTTGGTAGCAAGTTATATTTTGCTTTGTACATCATTTTATCTGTTTGCAATTTTACCAAATCATCAAACTTTAATATTTTTGACTCAATGAATAAAGGGTTTGTATGTTCTCTATATCCAACGTTATGTATCAGTCTAATTGATATATTTTGTAACACGGTTAACGAGTGTAGCGCACATTTGAAGTTATTTCCCCATATTTCTGCACAATAACTCAGATATGTAACACTAGCAAGTATTAGAGAATATGAAGTAATTTTTGTCCCAGGACTTATTCTGCTTTATTCATTATTGGAATTTTTTTTGGCACCTTATTTTGTATATTTTGTATATAATATTTCCAGTTAATTTTATCATCTATCAATACTCCCAAAAATCTGGTTTCTTTTACCCTTTCAATGTCAACCCTGTCTATTTGTATTCGTGTCTGATGCTCTTTTATACTGTTACCAAACAGCATTATTTTAGTTTTACTGAGATTCAAAGATAGTTTGTTTTTATCAAACCATTTTTTTAATTTGTTCATTTCCTCCGTTATTATTTGTATTATCTTCTGTGTGTTCTCTCTGCTGAACAGAAAGCAGTTGTGTTGTCTGCAAATAAAACTAACAAAGTCCTTTGTAACTTTACAAGTGTCGTTTATATAAAGATTAAACAATCTTGGTCCCCGTATTGATCCCTGGGGTACACCACAAGGTATATCTAGCCATGCTGACATATTTTCACCCATCTTCACATATTGCTTTCTGTTGGTTAAATAACTTCTTACTCAGTTCAAGAGCAAACCTCTGATACCAAATCGTTCTAATTTTTGTATTAAAATATCATGAATAATTGTGTCAAATGCTTTTGTTAAGTCCATGAACACTGCGGCCGCAAATTCTTTACCATTTTTGCATTGGTAATTTCCTCTGTTATTTTGATTAATGCTATCGATGTTGAGATATTTGCTCGGAATCCATATTGGTTCCCCACAAGTGTCCCACTTTTGTTGATAAATATATCTAATTGGCTATTGAATAGTTTTCCCATGATTTTGGAGAATTGTGGAAGTAATGAAACTGGTCTGTCTTTATTAAACTGGTGTATGTCTCCATTCTTATAAATTGGTACGACTTTTGCCATTTCAATTTTGTCATGGAATTTGCCGGTTGGAAATGATATGTTGCTGATATATGTCAGAGGTTCTGAAATATCTTCTATAACCTTTTTTATCATTACCATATCTATTCAATGACAGTCGGTTGAGGTCTTGGATTTACAATTTTTTACAATTTTGATTATTTCTTTTTTTGTCACATTCTTAAGAAACGTGGAATTGGGTTTTCTGTCTATGAGCTCACTCAAGTCCTCAACTGACCCATCATCTGCATTTGGAATTCTTTGTTCCAGGTTTTTTTCCGATATTAACAAAGTAGTCATTAAAAAGTTCACCTATTTGGTTCATATTGTCATTTTTTGTATTTCCATCCAGAAAGTACTGGGGGTAATCTGTCTTAGCAACATTTTTAATGATGCTATTTAGGATGCCCCATGTTGCTCTCATGTTGTTTCTGTTCTTGTTTAATAATTGACTGTAGTATTCCCTTTTAGATGTTCGTAGTATACCAATTAGCTTGTTTTTATATTTCTTATACTTATTTTCTGCCTCTATAGATCTCTGTGTTATAAATATTCGATAGAATGTGTTTTTTTTGTGACAAGAATTTCTCAGTCCTTCTGTCATCCATGGTTGGTTGTATTTCTTTTGCTTCTTACTAAGTTCTTTCCAAAGACAATGTTTATCATAAAGTGTTACAAAGGTGTTGAAAAAATTCCCATATGCATCATTTACATCATCTTCATTGTATACATTGTCGCAAGTTTGTTTCCTCAGATCCTCTTTGAAGGAAATTATTCTTTCCTCCGTGCATGGTCTTTGAAATGTCTTTTTGTCAATGTTCTTCTTCCTGTAGTTCCCATCATAAATAGTAAAAACTGGCAGATGGTCGCTGATGTCGTTTGTTAACAGTCCACTTGTTGTGTTATTATCAAAGACATTAGTGAAGATATTATCAATAAGTGTAACACTGTGACTTGCAATTCTGGTTGGCCTTGTGATTTGGGGATACAAAATCATACTATACATTGTATCTATGAGATCTTTTGCTTATTGGTTTTCAAGAGATCTATATTGAAGTCTCCACATAAATATTTTTATTTTTGACTGATTCCATTGAATGTTCCCTTAAAGGCCTACTGAAACCCACTACTACCGACCACGCATTCTGATAGTTTATTAATCAATGATGAAATATTAACATTGCAACACGTGCCAATACGGCCTTTTTAGTTTACTAAATTGCAACTTTAAATTTCCCGTGAAGTGTCGCGTTGAAAACGTCGCGGTACGATGACGCGTATGATGCCGCGTATGTTTGACATCTCGGGTTGTAGCAGACATTATTTTCCAGCCCGATCCAAGCTAGAAGTAGTCTGCTTTAATCGCATAATTACACAGTATTCTGGACATCTGTGTTGCTGAATCTTTTGCAATGTGTTCAATTAATAATGTAGAAGTCAAGGTAGAAAGATGGAGTTGGGAAGCGTTTAGCCTTTAGCCAAATCCATTTTTAATTTTTTAATTTTTTTATTAAATCAATGAATAAAAAATTATTCTGCGGCCCGGTGGTTGGGGACCACTGCTAAATATACAACTGATCAATACATTTCTACGTCTTTCCTGACATATCTCAATGGTTATACACTCTAAAACATTGTCAATAGCTAGTGACATGTTTTTTACCACCCTGTAATGGAAGTCCTGCATCACATACACAGCAACTTTGCCTCCATTCTTATTTAATCTATCAATATAATTGAGTTAATATCCTTCTAGTCCATTCCGTTTTTTGTATCCATCCATGTCTCTGATACAGCAATGATTTTGAAAGGTTCTGCAAATTGTTCCAAAAATGATTTTGTATTGTTAAAATCATTTTGCAAATCATTGTATTCCGTTTATATTTACATCTAACACAATTTCCCACCTCATATGGAAACGGGGTTTGTATGTTCATATGTTTATGCTTGTCAATGTTGAACTTTATAAATAAAGGTTTGGGGGGGGGGGGGGGGGGGTCTACATTCCGAAGCAGCACCCCCAGTCAGAGGGGTGTGGTCTAAAGATATGCAACGATGGGCCAATCACAAACAAACAAAGGAACTCATCCCCCCCAGACGACACACTCACCACAGATATAAAACTGCAAACTCTGCACCAAAACATTTAGAACAGAGGAACTCTTTGGCAATCAAGGCGAAACACAAAAATTCAACTTTTGAAATCAGCTTTAAGTCTGTGCGTTTTTGAGCGTTGCAGAGAGAAACCAGCGAAGAAGAAACGCCGGAAGTTAGCAACACGCAGGTTTTGTTTGTTTAAAAAAAATGTGTCAAGTCAGAAAGCTGAGAATGTTGATGGAACAGCGACTAAATTCTGTCGTTGAAGAAATATTTGGACTGTTTGAAAGAACCATAGCAGACTACGAGGAAGAACTTTCTCGGATGAAAGAGGAAAAAGAACGACAACAAGAACTACTGAATGCTGTTTTCAAACCTCGAGTTGTGCTACACAGAGCAGGTTTGTTGACATCTTTTTACTCCATCATGTAATTTAAAAGTAACTTTAAATACTTGCACTGAATTAACATTTTGCATTTTGTTAGGTAAATGCCTAGATGGGGTCAAAACTATTGTTTTGAAAAAATGCTATTTTGCTGATTTTTAAGAAAACATGTGTGTGTAATAATTTGTATATGGTCTTCATTCTGCTAGTCCAGTGGTTCTCAAATGGGGGTACGCGTACCCCTGGGGGTACTTGAAGGTATGCCAAGGTTTTTTTTTTAAATATTCTAAAAATAGCAACAATGCAAAAATCCTTTATAAATATATTTATTGAATGATACTTCAACAAAATATGAATGTAAGTTCATCAACCGTGAAAAAAAAAACAACAATGTAATAATCAGTGTTGACAGCTACATTTTTTGTGGACATTTTCCATAACTATTGATGTTAAAGGTTTCTTTTTTTGTGGAGAAATGTTTAGAATTAAGTTGATGAATCCAGATGGATCTCTGTTACAATCCCCAAAGAGGGCACTTTAAGTTGATGATTACTTCTATGTGTAGAAATCTTTATTTATAATTGAATCAGTTGTTTATTTTTCAACACGTTTTTAGTTGTTTTCATATCTTTTTTTCCAAATAGTTCAAGAAAGACCACTACAAATGAGCAATATTTTGCACTGTTATACAATGTATGGATAACCTGCAGGTGCATTTGCAACGATAAAGTCAATGAAATCACAAAGGTGAGTTTTGTTGATGTTGTTGACTTACGAAAATCCAAGATGGCGCCAGTGTGTGCTATGGCCTGCCGTCAATCGCTGTCAGTTCTGTTTGTTTTTGTGCTGTTCACGTTTTTTGTTGTCCCTGTCGACTCACTGTTGGTGTATGATCGCCAAACACTGTTGGATCAGTGTCCCTCTCACACGGACATGATCAACTTCGACGTTGGTTTTTCGACGTCCAAGTCAGCGTTCTCACCTGGCCGGATTCCTCCTTTCCTTTTTCGCCCACTGGCTCCTCCCCCCCGGCGAAAGCGCCACCGGCGCCGCGGCAATCGTGGCGGCCAGCTGGTGAGAGTTAGGGCACTCCTGGCCCGCCTTTCCGTGGCTTCCCGAAGGAGGTATGGTCCGGTACCTGGTCTCTTCCTGCACCCGCGTTCGCTGGATTCCCCCGGGTCCTGGATTGTGCCTGTTGTCGGTCTGCAGAGGGAAGCTCGCCCGCCTCGCTCCTGCTGTCCCCGCCCCCGGAGACGCGGCGTGAATTCCCGCCACCTGCGGGCTCTGTGTCGGGCCCCACCTGGATTAGTAGCGGCCTTGGACCCGCCGGCCCCCGTTAAGTTCAGTCTTGTTAACGCAAGATCCTTGACCAACAAAACATTTATCCCGAAGGATTTATTCGTCTCCCGCGGACTGGACCTCCTCTGTTTGACAGAAACCTGGCTGAGAGTCGGTGAGTCCGCCGCTCTTAATGAACTTCTGCCTCCGGAGTGTTCCTGTATTAATTCCCCGCGGTCGTCCGGCCGAAAAGGAGGAGGATTAGCAGTCGTTTTTAAAAATGACTTTAAATGCCGTCAGATCCGCCTGCAATCCTCCTTTTCAAGCTTCGAACTATGCATGTTTGAACTGGGTCTTTCTGATGTCGTCCTGTGTGTCGTCGTATATCGACCACCCAAGTACCACAAATACTTTATAAATGACTTTTCTGAATTTCTGGCCGAAATCCTGCCCAAATATGATCGTGTCTTAATTGTTGGTGATTTTAATATTCACACCTGCTGCCCAGACGAACCATTATCCAGGAGCTTCCTGAATGTCATTGACTCTTTTAACTTTGTACAGTCTGTGTGTGGTTCTACACACGAACGCGGGCATACACTAGACCTCGTACTGTCTTATGGTTTTATTGTTGACAATGTTGTTATTGGTGATGCGGTGTTCAGTGAGCACAGTCCTGTTATGTTTAATTTAACTTTTGAACCTGATGTAAAGCCGCTTGCCGTGCGTCATGCGCGTGTTATTAGGTCTGACACTGCAGCCGCCTTTTCTCCTTTGTTTACTGAGTACATGCAGAGTATATCACACCCTGCAGACACTGAACAATTGATGTACTCTTTTCTTTCGACATGTTCTGAGATTCTGGATAGTATAGCGCCCCTCAGAGCTATACGTCCCAAACCAAAACAGGAACCTTGGCTCAATGAAAGCACACGCACAGCTCGGCGTGAGTGGCGAAGGGCGGAGCGCAAGTGGAAAGGGGATCACGTGGAAGTCTCCTATCAAATTTTAAAAGAAAACTGTCGAAATGATCAAAGTGTGGTTAAAGCTGAGAAAACAAAATATTTGTCAGACTTAATTTTAAAAAGCATCAGTAAGCCACGTGTTTTTTTAATACTATTAGTAATGTTCTTAAACCGAATCCAGCCACTTCACTGGAGATGACAAGTGAAACTTGTGAAAAATTTCTCTCCTTTTTTAATGATAAGGTTGCTTTTATTCGGGCAAATCTTTCTCGTTTTCCATTAAGTTTTAATGTGGCCACTCAGTGCTCGACTGTGTTCTGTCACTTTGAGCCTGTGTCCATGTCTGAACTTACAGGAATAGTCGGCAAGCTAAAACCCTCGTCATGTCCCACAGACCCAGTCCCCCCTCGCTTTTTTAAAGAAATCTGGGACACTATTGACTTGTCTGTTAGGAACATCATCAACAGCAGCTTGATTTCTGGTTGTGTCCCCTCCTTTTGTAAAAGAGCTGTTGGTGAGCCTTTGATTAAAAAAACAGGTCTTGATCCGACAAGTTTGTCAAATTATCGGCCCATTTCCAAATTACCTTTTGTGTCAAAGATTTTGGAGAAATGTGTTCTGGCACAACTGCAGCCTTTTTTTAGATGAAAATAGCACTTTAGATCCATTTCAGTCTGGATACAAAGCTTTGCACAGTACTGAATCTGCACTTTTAAAGGTTTTTAATCACTTGCTTTTAATGTCTGATTCTGGCAGCTCTGCCATTTTAGTGCTTTTAGATCTTACAGCTGCCTTTGACACAGTCGACCACACAATTCTTTTAGACCGCCTGAGAGACTGTGTGGGTGTCAGGGGGACTGCGTTAGAGTGGTTCAGATCGTACCTGTCTGAGAGGTCCTTCTCTGTCAGGCTGGGGAACGCCACCTCCTCTTCTGCCCCGCTTTACTGTGGTGTCCCCCAGGGATCTATTTTAGGCCCCATCCTGTTCGCTCTTTATCTCCTCCCTCTTGAAGATATTTTTAAGAAACATGGAGTGTTTTATCACTTTTATGCAGATGAATGCCAAATTTATATGCCGATTTCAAAAAGCCACGGCCCCCTGACACCCCTTCTTAACTGTCTATGCGACGTCAAGGCTTGGTTAGCCCAGAATTTTTTAATAATGAATGAGGGAAAAACGGAAATTTTAGTTTTTGGTCCGGCCCTCACTGACTTGGGACCATTGCAAAATTATGTGCGTCCCAAAGTCACCAGCCTTGGCGTCACTATAGACAGCGATTTTAAACTAGACAAACAAGTCAATGGCGTTTTAAAATCGTGTTTTTATCACCTTCGTCTTTTAGTAAAGGTTAAACCGTTTTTATCTTTTAACCTTTTTGAACAAGTCGTGCATGCTTTTATTTCAAGTCGCCTGGACTACTACAATGCACTTTATGCTGGCATTAGCCAAAAAGCTCTCTCCCGGTTGCAGTTAGTCCAGAACGCGGCAGCACGACTTTTTACAGGGGCCAGGAAACGCCAGCATACAGAGACAACAATCTTAACGTCATCGGTCTCAGCAAAACCTGGCTTAAACCAAACGACTTTTTTGCGCTAAATGAGGCATGTCCTCCTAACTTTACACATGCGCATATTGCCCGTCCGCTCAAAAGGGGTGGGGGGGTCGCACTAATATACAACGAAAACTTTACCTTAGTCCTAGCATAAATAATAAATATAAATCGTTTGAGGTGCTTACTATGAGGTCTGTCACACCGCTGCCTCTACACCTGGCTGTTATCTACCGCCCCCAGGGCCCTATTCGGACTTTATTAATGAATTCTCAGAGTTCGTTGCTGATCTAGTGACACACACCGATAATATAATCATAATGGGGGACTTTAATATCCATATGAATACCCCATCGGACCCACCGTGCGTAGCGCTCCAGACTGTAATTGATAGCTGTGGTCTCACACAAATAATAAATGAACCCACGCATCGCAACGGTAATACGATAGACCTAGTGCTTGTCAGGGACATCACCGTTTCCAAAGTTACGATACTCCCGTATACTAAAGTATTGTCCGATCATTACCTTATAAAATTCGAGGTTCAGACGCATGTTCGTCAAACTAATAATAATAATACCTGCTATAGCAGCCGCAACATTAATACAGCCACAACGACAACTCTTGCTGACCTACTGCCCTCGGTAATGGCACCATTCCCAAAGTATGTGGGCTCTATTGATAACCTCACTAACAACTTTAACGACGCCCTGCGCGAAACAATTGATAACATAGCACCGCTAAAGTTAAAAAAGGCTCCAAAAAAGCGCACCCCGTGGTTTACAGAAGAAACTAGAGCTCAGAAATTATTATGTAGAAAGCTGGAACGCAAATGGCGCACGACTAAACTTGAGGTGCACCATCAAGCATGGAGTGATGGTTTAATAACTTATAAACGCATGCTTACCTTAGCTAAAGCTAAATATTACTCAAATCTCATCCACCGTAATAAAAACGATCCTAAATTTTTGTTTAGTACGGTAGCATCGCTAACCCAACAAGGGACTCCTTCCAGTAGCTCAACCCACTCAGCTGATGACTTTATGCAATTCTTTAGTAAGAAAATTGAAGTCATTAGAAAGGAGATTAAAGACAATGCGTCCCAGCTACAATGGGGTTCTATTAACACTGACACGATTGTATATACGGCGGATACTGCCCTCCAAAATAGTTTCTCTCGATTTGAGGAAATAACATTAGAGGAATTGTTACAACGTGTAAATGGAATAAAACAGACAACATGTTTACTTGACCCTCTTCCTGGGAAACTGATCAAGGAGCTTTTTGTATTATTAGGTCCATCAGTGCTAAATATTATAAACTTATCACTCTCCTCGGGCACTGTTCCCCTAGCATTCAAAAAAGCGGTTATTCATCCTCTTCTTAAAAGACCTAACCTCGATCCTGACCTCATGGTAAATTACCGACCGGTGTCTCACCTTCCCTTTATTTCAAAAATCCTTAAAAAAATTGTTGCGGAGCAGTTAAATGAACACTTAGCGTCTAACAATCTATGTGAAACCTTTCAATCCGGTTTCAGGGCAAATCACTCCACGGAGACAGCCCTCGCAAAAATGACTAATGATCTATTGCTAACGATGGATTCTGATGCGTCATCTATGTTGCTGCTCCTCGATCTTAGCGCTGCTTTCGATACCGTCGATCATAATATTTTATTAGAACGTATCAAAACACGAATTGGTATGTCAGACTTAGCCCTGTCTTGGTTTAACTCTTATCTTACTGATAGGATGCAGTGTGTCTCCCATAACAATGTGACCTCGGACTACGTTAAGGTAACGTGTGGAGTTCCCCAGGGTTCGGTCCTTGGCCCTGCACTCTTCAGCATCTACATGCTGCCGCTAGGTGACATCATACGCAAATACGGTATTAGCTTTCACTGTTATGCTGATGACACCCAACTCTACATGCCCCTAAAGCTGACCAACACGCCGGATTGTAGTCAGCTGGAGGCGTGTCTTAATGAAATTAAACAATGGATGTCCGCTAACTTTTTGCAACTCAACGCCAAAAAAACGGAAATGCTGATTATCGGTCCTGCTAGACACCGAACTCTATTTAATAATACAACTCTAACATTTGACAACCAAACAATTAAACAAGGCGACACGGTAAAGAATCTGGGTATTATCTTCGACCCAACTCTCTCCTTTGACCCACACATTAAAAGCGTTACTAAAACGGCCTTCTTTCATCTCCGTAACATCGCTAAAATTCGCTCCATTCTGTCCACTAAAGACGCTGAGATCATTATCCATGCGTTTGTTACGTCTCGCCTCGACTACTGTAACGTATTATTTTCGGGTCTCCCCATGTCTAGCATTAAAAGATTACAGTTGGTACAAAATGCGGCTGCTAGACTTTTGACAAGAACAAGAAAGTTTGATCACATTACGCCTGTACTGGCTCACCTGCACTGGCTTCCTCTGCACTTAAGATGTGACTTTAAGGTTTTACTACTTACGTATAAAATACTACACGGTCTAGCTCCATCTTATCTTGCCGATTGTATTGTACCATATGTCCCGGCAAGAAATCTGCGTTCAAAGGACTCCGGCTTATTAGTGATTCCCAAAGCCCAAAAAAAGTCTGCGGGCTATAGAGCATTTTCCATTCGGGCTCCAGTACTCTGGAATGCCCTCCCGGTAACAGTTCGCGATGCCACCTCAGTAGAAGCATTTAAGTCTCACCTTAAAACTCATTTGTATACTCTAGCCTTTAAATAGACTCCCTTTTTAGACCAGTTGATCTATCGTTTCTTTTCTTTTTCTTCTATATCCCTCTGTGTATCGGCTGGGGACATCTCTGCGCTGCTGGTCCGCTACCCTTGGGATGGTTTCCTGCTGGCTCCGCTGTGAACGGGACTCTCGCTGCTGTGTCTTGGATCCTCTTTGGACTGGACTCTCGCGACTGTGTTGTATCAATTGTGGATTGAACTTTCACAGTATCATGTTAGACCTGCTCGACATCCATTGCTTTCCTCCTCTCTAAGGTTCTCATAGTCATCATTGTCACCGACGTCCCACTGGGTCATTATTGTCACCAATGTCCCACTGGGTGTGAGTTTTCCTTGCCCTTATGTGGGCCTACCGAGGATGTCGTGGTGGTTTGTCTAGCCCTTTGAGACACTAGTGATTTAGGGCTATATAAGTAAACATTGATTGATTGATTGATTTTAAAACATTGCTGTTTGTTTTTAAATCTTTACATGGACTGGAACCTCAATATATCTCGGACCTCATCCAAATTTACATTCCTGTGCGCGCTCTGAGATCCGAGAGCCAGCTCCAGCTCGTGGTGCCCAAGACCAGACTTAAGACCAGGGGAGACAGGGCCTTCTCTGTCGTCGGCCCTAAGCTCTGGAACACTCTGCCGCTCCATGTTCAAACTGCTTCCACAGTGGAGTGTTTTAAGTCTCGTCTTATGACCCACTTTTATTCTTTGGCTTTCAACACTATGTGAGTTGTGTGGTCCTCTGTTCTCTGTTGTCCTCTGTGTTTTTTATACACTTTGATTTCTATTTTTCTGTTTTAATTGATTTTACCGTATGAAATAGTTTTTAATCATATTTGTTTTCATATTGTTTTTATTGGTTCTATATTTATTTATTTTTGGTTTTTATTCAGTCATTGGTGGAGCATAATACATATATATTTTTTATTTATTTTTATTTTATTTTATTTATTATTATTATTATTATTATTTTTTTTTTTTTACAATTGCTTTTAACATGGCTGTGCAGCACTTTGGAAACGTTATTGTTGTTTAAATGTGCTATATAAATGAAGTGGATTGGATTGGATTGGATATTTTGCTAATCAGACATATTTGGTTGGGGCGTGACTGCCAGCTAATCGATGCTAACATGCTACGCTAATCGACGCTAACATGCTATTTACCGGCGGTGCTAAAGCAGACATGGCACAGAGATGTATGGATAACCTGCAGATGCATTTGCAACTATATTACGTTTCCTTCCATCCACATTTAATGCGGAAAAAACACGTACTAAATAAAGGATTTAAGGTGCTCCAGTGCTTCACGGTGGCAGAGGGGTTAGTGCGTCTGCCTCACAATACGAAGTTCCTGCAGTCCTGGGTTCAAATCCAGGACTCGGGATCTTTCTGTATGGAGTTTGCATGTTCTCACCGTGAATGCGTGGGTTCCCTCCGGGTACTCCGGCTTCCTCCCACCTCCAAAGACATGCACCTGGGGATAGGTTGATTGGCAACACTAAATTGGCCCTAGTGTTTGAATGTGAGTGTGAATGTTGTCTGTCTATTTGTGTTGGCCCTGCGATGAGGTGGCGACTTGTCCAGGGTGTACCCCGCCTTCCGCCCGATTGTAGCTGAGATAGGCGCCAGCGCCCCCCGCAACCCCGAAAGGGAATAAGCGGTAGAAAATGGATGGATGGAAGGTGCTCCAGTGTCACAAGATGCGAAAGTCCTGATTGTTTGGTCCGCACATTTTACCGGCGATGCTAACGCAGCTATTCGGCCATGCTATGGCTATGAATAGCGTCAATAGCTATTCGCTCAATAGCTTCAGTTTCTTCTTCAATACTTTCATACTCCAACCATCTGTTTCAATACATGCGTAATCTGTTGAATCGCTTAAGCCGCTGAAATCCGAGTCTGAATCCGAGCTAATGTCGCTATATCTTGCTGTGGTATTCCCATTGTTCGTTTACATTGGCAGCACTGTATGAAGTCACAGTGAAATGGATAGTCGCATCGCAAATAGCAAAAATCAAGCACTTTAAAGTTTTTTTAGGGATATTCGGAGACCGGTAAAATTTTGAAAAAAACTTCAAAAAATACAACATGCCACTGGGAACTGATTTGTATTGTTTTTAACCCTTTTGAAATTGTGATAATTTTCCCCTTTAAAGGTAAATTGACCAAATTGGCTATTTCTGGCAATTTATTTAAGTGTGTATCAAACTGGTAACCCTTCCCATTAATCAGTACCCAAGAAGTAGCGCTTCGTTTAAAAAAGGTTGGTGACACCTGGTCTAGATGATGAAGGAAGCTGTAAAATACCTGAAAGTCATGTGAATAAAATATTTGAAAAATTGACTGCGATAATAAATAGAATAAAATACATACCCACAAATATTAACTACATTTATTGTACCCACCTTTAGTTGAAGCATACATTGTTTATTGCATAAAGGTCTGGGGCAGTGGTTCTTAACCTGGGTTCAATCGAACCCTAGGCGTTCGGTCAGTCGGCCTCAGGGGTTCGGCGGAGCCTCCGCCGGGAAGTTCAAGACACACCCAACTCATCGTGTAAATGAAAACTTCTCCCTATCAGTGCATAATGGATACGGCAACACCAGAAGTCAGACTGATTTGCAGGTGTGTAATTCGTTGTGAGTTCATGCACTGTGTTGGTTTTGTTCTATGAACAAGGTGAATAAAATAATGTTTTTATTTTACGCTAAAGAAGGGTTTGGTGAATGCGCATATGAAACTGGTGGGGTTCGGTACCTCCAAAACGGTTCAGAACCACTCGTCTGGGGACATACATATAAAACAATCACACAACAATATTTATATTACACAAGAGAGTAACAAACACATTTAATAGAATGGATTATAGAGATCCAACAAATTATTCATAAAGTCACACAATTTAAAATTGTATAAATACGACTGTTCAAATGATATATATATCATTTGAACAAAAAGTCCAGTGTTGAATTAACTCTCACAGAGTTGATTTTAACACTTTTTCAGGGTTTATATAGCTCCACACTCTCGAGAGTTAAATTAACACTTTCAAAATAGTTGAACATTTTACACTCGGCCAGAGTTCTTCCTTTAACTCACAAAACAGTTAAAATAACACTGAAGGATTAGACAAATAACACTGCTCTGAGTTACTTTCTTTTCTATATTTAGGTAGTGTTAGTTGAACTCCATGAAGTGTCATTCATTGACATTAATATAATGTTAAAATAAATTATGCAAATGAATTCCAATGAACATTATCATTTTCAACAATAATTTATTTTTGCCACGCAGTCATTAATACAGTTGACCTAAAACATAATGAATGAAGGTAAAATGTACAAACTTTCATCTGAAACATTGTATGAGCTTTGGATATCAAATGGTTTGTGAAAGACATTTTTATTATAAACCTTTGCTCACTTTGTGATACCCTGAATGCATGATAATGACAATCAAAATTACCTGTGAATAGCTTGATTGTCATAAAAAAAATGTGGTCTTCAACCAAAAGTATATCACGTATTTGACAAAAGACTGGAATGTCTTCTTCCATTGCACTGCAAACAACAAGCCCAACTTTATATTCATCAAAATGTGCTTTGAAAAGTTCATCAAATGCCCCAAGGGAGCGGTTTGCCTGGCATGGGATAAGATGCTTATCCATGGCGATGTAGAAGCTGTCGATCTTGCTCTTCTGACAGCCAACAGCGAGGGGGTATGGCTGCCGACCCTGCTGGTTGCGGAGATGCTCCTCCATACTGCAGCATGACTTAGGTTGAGATAAGGAAACTAAGTATTAGACACCAGAATATTGTGCTGCCACAAAAAAACATTATTAAAGTCATTATTCAAACATCCTCTCAATCTCAGTGCAAAGATAGGAATGAGTGTCAAGACTTAATTTAAGTTTCATTCACTTTTTAACTGCCTTCATTTTCACATGTGGCTAAGAACATGACACATGACAAGTAGTTATCACTTTCATAATATTACATTATGAAAGACAACAAGTCTCTCAATGGCATCACATGCACTGATTTTTGGAGACTTCGGTCCTCCTGGTGGTGGTGGAAGGAGATGTATGAGCAACAACAGGGAGGCGATTTCATGGTCGTAAGCTGAGGACAAAGATACACAAGAATTAACTCAAGAATTTTCAAATTTCCTCCATCTACTGTTCATATTTATTCCAAATATCAGATACATTTTCAGAGATACAGGAGATACTTTAAAACAAGAAAAACAAATAAAACTCACATGTTGCCTCATCACTTCCAATGGAACATTCTGCTGACTGTAACAAGCGCCGCAACTCTGGTGTTGAAGTAAGTCGCTTAGCCTCTTTTATGATGTTTGGTTTGAAGAACACATCCCACTTCTGAAGCAGCCTGGAGGATGTTTCATCATCAAATAGGAGAATGAAGTCTTGCTCCACCTTTAAGAAAGAACATATTTAACTACCACCAAAGGAAATACTTTCAAATGTCAGGCTGCTCCAAACATCTCATTCCAAACTTACCAATCCTTTTGTATCCAGGAATCTTGGGAAGATGGAGAGGATATCAGCACTTGTACCTGGGTCATTAACAAGCTTCTGACGGTGCTGAAATGTCTCTCTCATCTTCTGGAGAATCACGGAATTGTCTGTGGTATGGTTGAGCAAAGATACTGCCTCTTGACAAGCATCCCGTCCGATCATTACCTTATAAAATTTGAGGTTCAGACGCATGTTCGGCAAACTAATAATAATAATAACTGCTATAGCAGCCGCAACATTAATATGACCACAACGACAACTCTTGCTGACCTACTGCCCTCGGTAATGGCACCATTCTCAAAGTATGTGGGCTCTATTGATAACATCACTAACAACTTTAACGACGCCCTGCGCGAAACCATTGATAACATAGCACTGCTAAAGTTAAAAAAGGCTCCAAAAAAGCGTACCCCGTGGTTTACAGAAGAAACTATAGCTCAGAAATTATTATGTAGAAAGCTGGAACGCAAATGGCGCACGACTAAACTTGAGGTGGACCATCAAGCATGGAGTGATAGTTTAATAACTTATAAACGCATGCTTACCTTAGCTAAAAGTAATTATTACTCAAATCTCATCCACCGTAATAAAAACGATCCTAAAATTTTGTTTAGTACAGTAGCATCGCTAACCCAACAAGGGACTCCTTCCAGTAGCTCCACCCACTCAGCTGATGACTTTATGCAATTCTTTAGTAAGATAATTGAAGTCATTAGAAAGGAGATTAAAGACAATGCGTCCCAGCTACAACTGGGTTCTATTAACACTGATACGACTGTATATACGGCGGATACTGCCCTCCAAAATAGTTTCTCTCGTTTTGAGGAAATAACATTAGAGGAATTGTTAGAACGTGTAAATGGAATAAAACAAACAACATGTTTACTTGACCCACTTCCTGGGAAACTGATCAAGGAGCTCTTTGTATTATTAGGTCCATCAGTGCTAAATATTATAAACTTATCACTTTCCTCGGGCACTGTTCCCCTAGCATTCAAAAAAGCGGTTATTCATCCTCTTCTTAAAAGACCTAACCTCAATCCTGACCTCATGGTAAACTACCGACCGGTGTCTCACCTTCCCTTTATTTCAAAAATCCTCGAAAAAATTGTTGCGGAGCAGTTAAATGAACACTTAGCGTCTAACAATCTATGTGAAACCTTTCAATCCGGTTTCAGGGCAAATCACTCCACGGAGACAGCCCTCACAAAAATGACTAATGATCTATTGCTAACGATGGATTCTGATGCGTCATCTATGTTGCTGCTCCTCGATCTTAGCGCTGCTTTCGATACCGTCGATCATAACATTTTATTAGAACGTATCAAAACAAGAATTGGTATGTCAGACTTAGCCCTGTCTTGGTTTAACTCTTATCTTACTGATAGGATGCAATGCGTCTCGCATAACAATGTGACCTCGGACTACGTTAAGGTAACGTGTGGAGTTCCCCAGGGTTCGGTCCTTGGCCCTGCACTCTTCAGCATCTACATGCTGCCGCTAGGTGACATCATACGCAAATACGGTGTTAGCTTTCACTGTTATGCTGATGACACCCAACTCTACATGCCCCTAAAGCTGACCAACACGCCGGATTGTAGTCAGCTGGAGGCGTGTCTTAATGAAATTAAACAATGGATGTCCGCTAACTTTTTGCAACTCAACGCCAAAAAAACGGAAATGCGGATTATCGGTCCTGCTAGACACCGACCTCTATTTAATGATACAACTCTAACATTTGACAACCAAACAATTAAACAAGGCGACACGGTAAAGAATCTGGGTGTTATCTTCGACCCAACTCTCTCCTTTGAGTTACTAAAACGGCCTTCTTTCATCTCCGTAATATCGCTAAAACTCGCTCCATTCTGTCCACTAAAGACGCTGAGATCATTATCCATGCGTTTGTTACGTCTCGTCTCGATTACTGTAACGTACTATTTTCGGGTCTCCCCATGTCTAGCATTTAAAGATTATAGTTGGTACAAAATGCGGCTGCTAGACTTTTGACAAGAACAAGAAAGTTTGATCACATTACGCCTGTACTGGCTCACCTGCACTGGCTTCCTGTGCACTTAAGATGTGACTTCAAGGTTTTACTACTTACGTATAAAATACTACACGGCCTAGCTGCATCTTATCTTGCCGATTGTATTGTACCATATGTCCCGGCAAGAAATCTGCGTTCAAAGGACTCCGGCTTATTAGTGATTCCCAAAGCCCAAAAAAAGTCTGCGGGCTATAGAGCGTTTTCATTTCGGGCTCCAGTACTCTGGAATGCCCTCCCGGCAACAGTTCGAGATGCCACCTCAGTAGAAGCATTTAAGTCTCACCTTAAAACTCATTTGTATACTCTAGCCTTTAAATAGACTCCCTTTTTAGACCAGTTGATCTGCCGTTTCTTTTCTTTTTCTCCTATGTCCCACTCTCCCTTGTGGAGGGGGTCCGGTCCGATCTGGTGGCCATGTACTGCTTGCCTGTGTATCAGCTGGGGACATCTCTGTGCTGCTGATCCGCCTCCGCTTGGGATGTTTTCCTGCTGGCTCCGCTGTGAACGGGACTCTCGCTGCTGTGTTGGATCCGCTTTGGACTGGACTCTTGCGACTGTGTTGGATCCATTATGGATTGAACCTTCACAGTATCATGTTAGACCCGCTCGACATCCATTGCTTTCCTCCTCTCCAAGGTTCTCATAGTCATCATTGTCTCCGACGTCCCACTGGGTGTGAGTTTTCCTTGCCCTTATGTGGGCCTACCGAGGATGTCGTGGTGGTTTGTGCAGCCCTTTGAGACACTAGTGATTTAGGGCTATTTAAGTAAACATTGATTGATTGATTGATACATTAATTTACTTAATGGAGCTACTATTTCAGCATAATTTGGTATCCACTTTCTACAGTAATTAGTAGAGCCTAAAAATTACATAATAAGCTTCTTTGTTTGTGGTTTTTGTACTTGTAGTACTGCTGTTTTTCTACTTTCCACAAAAGTGCGTCCATCTTTGTTCAGAGAGTGTCCTAGATGTTTTACTTCTGTTTTGCATAATTGGACTTCTGTTTTGTTTACTTTGTGTCCTTTACAATGTAGATGATTTAATAAGGCTAATGTATCTTTTCTACAGGTTTCCTTATCCGGTGATGCTAACATGTCATTTACGTATATCAGGACTTTTGTCCTCCTCCTGGAGGGTCAAATTTGGACTTGCTTGCATGCATTGCTTGTGAATAGATTGTCGGACTTTCCACATACCCTTGAGTCTTGTATAGGTGTATCTTTTCCCTTTATAAGTAAATACAAACCAAAATTGACTTTCTTTATGTATTGGTACCGAGAAGAATGCATTACTAATATCAATCACAGTGAAATGTGTCCAAATCCTGCATATGATGTTTAAAATTACAGAATTTATTGTCCTAATAAACACAAGTCAATATTCGTAATCCAAATGTTATACTTATTACTTCATGTAACTTTAAGTAACATTTTAAACCCAGTAAAACCGTCTATGTGAATTAAACTATAATTTTATAACTCAGAAGAGACATTCTTCAATTACTTTATATTTTTTATTTGTAATTATTATTCAACCATATTCAAAGCAAAACGTTGTAATGGTTATAGTAATTCTCCTGCCCTTGCACCGACTGAGAAAATGGTGCTATTTATTTAGCACATCATTTAAATGTCATTATTTTACTGATTCTTGCGTCTTGGGCTATTTAAACTATTATTTGTGTCTGTCAGTTACATTCCAGTATGCTGTCATGCCACACTTTTCACTTGTGCACTCTAACTTCCTGTCGTGTGCAATATTCTACAAAATAAAAGCATGTATTTATTCTCGTTCGTTTATTACTCGCATACTATCAAAAGTCTAAAGCTAACTGATAGCTGGTGTGATTGCCATGCCTCCTTTTATATTCTATCTTATGCCATTATCTTATCTTAGCTCAGCACCCAGATGTACGGTGTACTTGCAAATATCCCCCCCAAAAAAATTTATAATACAACCTAAGAATTGTATTACGCATAATACATTATTTTTCAAAGCTCCACTCCTAATGCGCCGTACGTACACATACACACACAGTGTGCGCCTTATACCAAGAGATAAGGCGAACAAAACTCAAAGAGTGTTTTTCTTTTCTTCTCAGGACAGTCTTGTACAAAGTGTCCTTCTTTCCCAAAACACCATCATGCAGTATAACTGCTGTCGTTGTCGTTGTTATCTAATATTTTGGTTGGCTGCGTTCTATTTGGGTCCCTTTTTGATCTTATATATATAATGTTGGGTGTTCCGATACGCTTTCATTGTATGGCGGTGGATTTTTTTATTTGTTTAAGGCTAATTTGCATTTTGTTATTGTTGAAGCGCTGGTTGTGGTGGCTTCGGTCTGTACCTCTTCCTCACTATCTTGCCCTACAATTTGCCTATTTCTTCTCTTAACTGGGCCTATCTCATAAGCTCCCTGGCGCGGCCACTGCTGCTGCCCACTGCTCCCCTCACCTCCCAGGGGGGAACAAGGAGATGGGTCAAATGCATAGGACAAATTACACCACACCTAGTGTGTGTGACAATCATTGCTACTTTACTTTTTACTTTAACTTTCATCTCTCTTAGCCCTTTATTTTTCCTCTTCTTCTTTCCTCAGCTAATAAAAATGTATACCTCTTTATCTTGCTATAAATATAAACCCTTATTATAGTTATTAATCTAGGTTTTTATTTGTTGCATTATTTTAAAAATATACATATATATATTTGTATATATAACAGCGCTGTTTATATACACAAACATACATGTATATCTTCAGTCTACATTCTCTTCCTATCTTATTTCAATATCCCCACATTATCTGTCGTACGCATTAGTTTATTCCATTTTGCGTTTAATTATTCTTATATATATATATATATATGTATATATTTACATATACTGATGTATTCCCAAATCTTCATCTATTTTTACTTCTCTCTCTTTCTCCACACTACTCACAATAAAACTTACATTTAATACATCTATTTCTCTCCTTAACAACACATCAATTCAAAACGAATTAGTCTTATAAAATACAACAAGGTCAACAATAATCCAAAACCATATGTCATGCGTCTTTCTTAATCTTTTAACTTAGTATGACCTTATGATCACTCTGATCATTTTCTTTGTCTTTTGGTGTAGTCTTTGGAGATTTGGATGTCTCCTGACCTAGTAATGCTGAATAACCTTGATTGTTGTTTACTATATCACCTACTACCGGTAAATTCATGTTTTGAGGTTGAGAAATTTCAGTAAGTCTGAATTAGTTTTTTCTTTTGCTTTCCAGTTTTTACATTTAAACTTGTCTTTTGGACTATCCTTTGGTTTACTTGTCCCCTTTCCCATTTTGAGAATTTGGAGTAATCCGTCGTCCCCTACAGAGCCAAACTTTTTAGGATTACTTTTGTCTTTGTTGTAAGATAGTGGTTTAATTTATTATTGTGGTACACGTCGCTTCTGCTGGAGGTTTTATCCCCCAGTGGAGGTGTCTTACATAGAGTTTCCACAATAACCCACTATTACTTCTCACAACTTTAGTATGGAATGATAGCCTAATGGCGATCACTCCCACACACACTCACGTTCACACCTTTCACACTCCTTCTACTTGAATTTTCGGATCTCGAGGACTCAGTCGTCCTTTTATGGCCTCTTCTGTTTTAGAATTGTCGGTTTTTACGTGGACTCCCAGGTCCTTAATTTGGCTTATTTTCAATGTTGAATATTACAGCGTTTTCATTAATTGTCGGTTTTTACGTGGACTCCGAGGTCCTTAATTTGGCATATTTTCAATGTTGAATCTTAAAGAATTTCCATTCTTTGTGGACTCTGCCGTCTTTCTGATTCTTAGGCCTTTGCACCTGTTTAGAGCCTAGGATTGACAGGGTTAGTTTTTGCGTCGTAACCCATAGTCACATGCTTTTTCTGTGTCGTAACCTTAAGTTACACACTTTTCCCATGCGTCGTAACCCTCAGTTACACGCTTTTTTTATGCGTCACTTTTTTCTTTTATGCGCCACAACCCTCAGTTACACGCTTTTTCTCTTTGTAATTCAAAATGTACTCACTGAAATCTGCGTTCCTTCCTCTTGTCCTCGGTTCCCGTCAGTCAATCAGCTCCTCAATGGGAGATGTGGGTGCCATGGTCTTCCAATTTTACTCACCCGGCTGGAATCGTCAGACTTGTTGGGATCCGGCTCGAAGGACCAAGAGGATGTCAGGTTCAAACACTGGTGACATCTATTAATCAGACAAGAACCAAGGAACCAAGCAGACACAGAGTTAAATAGAGCTCATGAGGAGACACGTGTTTTGGGCTGTACTCTAGTTATAGATCCGAAACAACGTTTTAAAGAACAGCCCAGCGTGCCTCCTGTATTTATTAAGGAAATCCCTATTACATCATTGTGACTGAGAGAAAGGGGGAGTGGACTCGACAAGGGACGGCGTGGCGCAGTGGGGAGAGTGGCCGTGCGCAACCCGAGCGTCCCTGGTTCAATTCCCACCTAGTACCAACCTCGTCATGTCCGTTGTGTCCTGAGCAAGACACTTCACCCTTGCTCCTGATGGGTGCTGGTTGGCGCAGGGCAGCTCCCTCCATCAGTGTGTGAATGTGTGTGTGAATGGGTAAATGTGGAAGTAGTGTCAAAGCGCTTTGAGTACATTGAAGGTAGAAAAGCGCTATACAAGTACAACCCATTTATATGATAATACAAAAATGCAAATATGTTGACACTTGGTGCTATCGCCCAGTCTGTTCTTGTGCTGGTCCCAGAACAGAATGTTTGGCCTTGGCAGTCAGCATGCGGAATCTGGACAGAACACTCATGGGTGGCGTAGCTCGGTTGGTAGAGTGGCCGTGCCAGCAACTTGAGGGTTGCAGGTTCGATTCCCGCTTCCGCCATCCTAGTCAATGCCGTGTGTCCTTGGGCAAGACACTTTACCCACCTGCTCCCAGTGCCACCCACACTGGTTTAAATGTAACTTAGGGTTTCACAATGTAAAGCGCTTTGAGTCACTCGAGAAAAGCGCTATATAAAATATAATTCACTAATTCACATAGGAAAGAAAGGCAAGCAATCTCTCAGATTGCTAGTTCTGCACAAATACAGAAAAAACGCTTCAGCACAAATTGACAATACTTTATAGTAACGGCCCTTAAGCATATAGTTATGATGATAATATATACATAATTATTCTAACAGTCACATTTGGCAGTTCTGCCTTGCATGGGTTAGATTCTAAGCCAGGGTTAAATTCCAAGCCAGGGTTGGACCAGGAAGTAAAAACTAAAGCTGAAACAATTCATGCCAATTGACTCGCTGTGGCTAAAGTACTAAAAGTGGGAGCAGGGGGAAAGCGTGAGGCTGAATTTTCTGGTGTGGGCCGCGCTGTGATCCCCGGGGTTGGTGTCGGGGGGCCCGGGTGCTAGTGGGGCGGGGGTGGTCTTCCTGTCCGGCGCCGAGGAGTCTCTGGGTTCCCCAGGGCGGAGCGTCCCGTCTTTCTGCCCGTGTGGGGGGTTCTCTCTCGCTGGCTTGGAGTCTGGCCGTCCGCTGCTTCTCTCGTGCCCTGTCCCCTGCCGGGCGCGTCTGTCTGCGGCCTGCTGCCAGCTCTTCAGGGCGGTGCTCTGGGGTTCCTGCCCCTGGCCGGTCTGGCTGCGTGGGGCCGGTGGCCCCTGGTTCCTTGGGCGCCACACCTGCTGTTTGGGTTGGGCTCTCTGGGCGGCTGGGGCAGCACTCTGGCTCCCACGCACACTGGGAGTCAAATATATTGTACATACAAACACACATATACTCACACACACACACACCGTTATTCATACGAACAAACGTCCATACATTGGCACCTACGCTCCCACATACATACACAAATACATTACATACCTACATACTCCAAGTCCGTCCATCCACACGCACATTCACGGTACAAACATACACATATTGTACATAGACATTCACTGTACAAACAAACATACATATACTGTAAAATAAATGATAAATGGGTTGTAATTGTATAGCGCTTTTCTACCTTCAAGGTACTCAAAGCGCTTTGACACTACTTCCACATTTACCCATTCACACACACATTCACACACTGATGGAGGAAGCTGCCATGGAAGGCGCTAACCAGCACCCATCAGGAGCAAGGGTGAAGTGTCTTGCTCAGGACACAACGGACATGACGAGGTTGGTACTAGGTGGGGATTGAACCAGGGACCCTCGGGTTGCGCACGGCCACTCTTCCACTGCGCCACGCCGTCCCAACATATACATTTACTGTACAAACATTCATATACACATTCTGTTCATATACAAGTACATATACATACATACACTCATGCACATAATCATGTTTCATCAAACATATATCAACGTTGTTGCCCTAGGGTAAACTGGGTAACACATGGCATATTGACAAAGCTTAACCCATTGTTACTATAACAATCTACAAGCTGAATATCGGTTGCCTCTCTCTCTTCCCTTTCATCTTTCGGTGTTCCTTTTTTTTATTTCATTTATTTAATTTTTTAAAATTATCTTTCTAGCTATCATTATGTATACGTATTGTTGCATTTGAACAACTGTATTGTTGATAATAGAGGTAAACTATTGGTTTTGTTCATGATCAATAGCGATTTTTCTATTGGTATTTGTATTGCTCCAGTTTTAGTGTAAAAATGCTCATGGTCATTAGTATATTATTATTTATTTTGCTAACTGCTTATTTGCTATCACTTTTACGATCATATTTGTACATATTATGTATGTGCTGGTGTTGTTCTATTGTTGTTGTTGTTATTGTTGTATTTGCTGTTGTTGTTTTTGTCTCTCTGTCCAATCCCCCTCTTATCCCCACATTTTCCCCCTCTGTCTTCCTTTTTTTTTCTCCTGCTCCGGTCCGGCTGCACCAAATGATAATATAAATACATTTAATAAAGTCAAATTCAAATAAGGCAACAAGAGAAGTATCAATCAATCAATCAATCAATGTTTACTTATATAGCCCTAAATCACTAGTGTCTCAAAGGGCTGCACAAACCACCACGACATCCTCGGTAGGCCCACATAAGGGCAAGGAAAACTCACACCCAGTGGGACATCGGTGACAATAATGATCCAGTGGGACGTCTGTGACAATAATGATTATGAGAACCTTAGAGAGGAGGAAAGCAATGGATGTCGAGCGGGTCTAACATGATACTGTGAAAGTTCAATCCACAATGGATCCAACACAGTCGCGAGAGTCCAGTCCAAAGCGGGTCCAACTCAGCAGCGAGAGTCCCGTTCACAGCGGAGCCAGCAGGAAACCATCCCAAGCGGAGGCGGATCAGCAGCGCAGAGATGTCGAGGCGGATCAGCAGCGCAGAGATGTCCCCAGCTGATACACAGGCAAGCAGTACATGGCCACCGGATCGGACCGGACCCCCTCCACAGGGGAGAGTGGGACATAGAAGAAAAAGAAAAGAAACAGCAGATCAACTGGTCTAAAAAGGGAGTCTATTTAAAGGCTACAGTATACAAATGAGTTTTAAGGTGAGACTTAAATGCTTCTACTGAGGTGGCATCTCGAACTGTTACCGGGAGGGCATTCCAGAGTACTGGAGCCCGAACGGAAAACGCTCTATAGCCCGCAGACTTTTTTTGGGCTTTGGGAATCACTAACAAGCCGGAATCCTTTGAACGCAGATTTCTTGCCGGGACATATGGTACAATACAATCGGCAAGATAGGATGGAGCTAGACCGTGTAGTATTTTATACGTAAGTAGTAAAACCTTAAAGTCACATCTTAAGTGCACAGGAAGCCAGTGCAGGTGAGCCAGTACAGGCGTAATGTGATCAAACTTTCTTGTTCTTGTCAAAAGTCTAGCAGCCGCATTTTGTACCAACTGTAATCTTTTAATGCTAGACATGGGGAGACCCGAAAATAATACGTTACAGTAGTCGAGGCGAGACGTAACAAACGCATGGATAATGATCTCAGCGTCCTTAGTGGACAGAATGGAGCGAATTTTAGCGATATTACGGAGATGAAAGAAGGCCGTTTTAGTAACGCTTTTAATGTGTGCCTCAAAGGAGAGAGTTGGGTCGAAGATAATACCCAGATTCTTTACCGTGTCGCCTTGTTTAATTGTTTGGTTGTCAAATGTTAGAGTTGTATTATTAAATAGAGTTCGGTGTCTAGCAGGACCGATAATCAGCATTTCCGTTTTTTTGGCATTGAGTTGCAAAAAGTTAGCGGACATCCATTGTTTAATTTCATTAAGACACGCCTCCAGCTGACTACAATCCGGCGTGTTGGTCAGCTTTAGGGGCATGTAGAGTTGGGTGTCATCAGCATAACAGTGAAAGCTAACACCGTATTTGCGTATGATGTCACCTAGCGGCAGCATGTAGATGCTGAAGAGTGCAGGGCCAAGGACCGAACCCTGGGGAACTCCACACGTTACCTTAACGTAGTCCGAGGTCACATTGTTATGGGAGACACACTGCATCCTATCAGTAAGATAAGAGTTAAACCAAGACAGGGCTAAGTCTGACATACCAATTCGTGTTTTGATACGTTCTAATAAAATATTATGATCGACGGTATCGAAAGCAGCGCTAAGATCGAGGAGCAGCAACATAGATGACGCATCAGAATCCATCGTTAGCAATAGATCATTAGTCATTTTTGCGAGGGCTGTCTCCGTCGAGTGATTTGCCCTGAAACCGGATTGAAAGGTTTCACATAGATTGTTAGACGCTAAGTGTTCATTTAACTGCTCCGCAACAATTTTTTCGAGGATTTTTGAAATAAAGGGAAGGTGAGACACCGGTCGGTAGTTTACCATGAGGTCAGGATCGAGGTTAGGTCTTTTAAGAAGAGGATGAATAACCGCTTTTTTGAATGCTAGGGGAACAGTGCCCGAGGAAAGTGATAAGTTTATAATATTTAGCACTGATGGACCTAATAATACAAAGAGCTCCTTGATCAGTTTCCCAGGAAGAGGGTCAAGTAAACATGTTGTTTGTTTTATTCCATTTACACGTTGTAACAATTCCTCTAATGTTATTTCCTCAAAACGAGAGAAACTATTTTGGAGGGCAGTATCCGCCGTATATACAATCGTGTCAGTGTTAATAGAACCCCGTTGTAGCTGGGACGCATTGTCTTTAATCTCCTTTCTAATGACTTCAATTTTCTTACTAAAGAATTGCATAAAGTCATCAGCTGAGTGGGTGGAGCTACTGGAAGGAGTCCCTTGTTGGGTAAGCGATGCTACCGTACTAAACAAAAATTTAGGATCGTTTTTATTACGGTGGATGAGATTTGAGTAATAATTAGCTTTAGCTAAGGTAAGCATGCGTTTATAAGTTATTAAACCATCACTAAATGCTTGATGGTGCACCTCAAGTTTAGTCGTGCGCCATTTGCGTTCCAGCTTTCTGCATAATAATTTCTGAGCTCTAGTTTCTTCTGTAAACCACGGGGTGCGCTTTTTTGGAGCCTTTTTTAACTTTAGCGGTGCTATGTTATCAATGGTTTCGCGCAGGGCGTCGTTAAAGTTGTTAGTGAGGTTATCAATAGAGCCCACATACTTTGGGAATGGTGCCATTACCGAGGGCAGTAGGTCAGCAAGAGTTGTCGTTGTGGCCGTATTAATGTTGCGGCTGCTATAGCAGTTATTATTATTATTAGTTTGACAAACATGCGTCTGAACCTCGAATTTTATAAGGTAATGATCGGACAATACTTTAGTATACGGGAGTATCGTAACTTTGGAAGCGGTGATACCCCTGACAAGCACTAGGTCTATCGTATTACCGTTGCGATGCGTGGGTTCATTTATTATTTGTGTGAGACCACAGCTATCAATTGTAGTCTGGAGCGCTACGCACGGTGGGTCCGATGGGGTATTCATATGGATATTAAAGTCCCCCATTATGATTATATTATCGGCGTGTGTCACTAGATCAGCAACGAACTCTGAGAATTCATTGATAAAGTCCGAACAGGGCCCTGGGGGGCGGTAGATAACAGCCAGGTGTAGAGGCAGCGGTGTGACAGACCTCATAGTAAGCACCTCAAACGATTTATATTTATTATTTATGTTAGGACTAAGGTTAAAGTTTTCGTTGTATATTAGTGCGACCCCCCCACCCCTTTTAAGCGGACGGGCAATATGCGCATGTGTAAAGTTAGGAGGACATGCCTCATTTAGCGCAAAAAAGTCGTTTGGTTTAAGCCAGGTTTCACTGAGACCGATGACGTTAAGATTGTTGTCTCTGATAATATCATTAACTAACAACGTTTTGGGAGACAATGATCTTATGTTTAAAAAACCTATATTATAGGTAGTGGGCTGTTTTAGGGAATTTTTGATCAAATTATCCGTAGTAGCAATATTAATAATGTTGTGTTTATTATGCCCAGTGCATTCAGTATAATTATCCTACACTTCTCTTTTGTAAAGTAAATCTGAACAGCCGATATGGGCATCTACATCAACTATATGATTTGCCTGAGAAGCTGGACAGGACAAAAAAAAAAAAAAAAGCCTAATACACAATAATGTTTTTTTTTTTTCAATCCACAATTTTAGATTTGTTGAAAGAAAAGCATTCTTCCACAAACAATTCAGCTACTTTCTCTCAATTTTATATTGCATAAAGGTCTGGGGACGTACATATAAAACAATCACAACACAATCATCATATTACAAAAGAGAGTAATGAAGATAATAATAAAATACACTATATAGACCCAACAAATGATTCATAAAGACACACATTTTTGAATTGTATAAAAGACAACTGAAGTGGTCCAGAAGATGTTTCAGATGTGAACCAGTAAATATGGAAATCATATAAAGGTGCTAATGTATGGGATCATTAACAATTAGAAATAAAAATATGTAACACTTTAATATGTCAAACACATATACAAAGCACTATTATAAATAAGTCTAAAATTGTATCATGAATCTACGAAACCCCAAACTAGTGAAGTTGGCATGTTGTGTAAATGGAAAATAAAAACAGAATACAATGATTTGCAAATCCTTTTTAATTTATATTCATTTGAATGGACTGCAAAGACAAGATATTTAATGTTGAAACTGAGAAACTTTTTTGAATTTTTTTGCAAATAATCATTAACTTATAATTTAATGACAGCAACAAATTGAAAAAAAGTTGTCACAGAGGCATTTTTACCACTGTGTTACATGGCCTTTCTTTTTAACAACACTCAGTAAACGTTTGGGAACTAAGTAGACTAATTTTTTAAACTTTTCAGGTGGAATTATTTCCCATTCTTGCTTGATGTACAGCTGAAGTAGTTCAACAGTCCAGGGTCTCTGTCGTGGTATTTTAGGCTTCATATTGCACCAAACATTTTCAAAGGGAGACAGGTCTGGACTACAGGCAGGCCAGTCTAGTACCCACACTCTTTTACTACGAAGCCACGCTGTTGTAACACGTGCAGAATGTGGCTTGGCATTGTCTTGCTGAAATAAGCAGGGACGTCCATGAAAATTATGTTGCTTGGATGGCAACATATGTTGCTCCAAAACCTGTATGTACCTTTCAGCATTAATGGTGCCTTCACAGATGTGTAAGTTACCCATGCCTTGGGCACTAACACACCCACATACCATCACAGATGCTGGCTTTTAAACCTTGCGCCTATAACAATTTGGATGGCGCTTTTCAACTTTGGTCCAGAGGACACCAAGTTCACAGTTTCCAAAATCAATTTGAAGTTTGGACTTGTCAGACCACAGATCACTTTTCCACTTTGCATCAGTCAATCGTAGATGATCTCGGGCCCTGCGAAACCGGCGGCGTTTCTAGGTGTTGTTGATGAATGGCTTTGCATGTACTCGGTTAAAAAAACACAAATATAAAATAACTAATCTCTAAATGTAGAAGCATATTAAAGTATTGTTACACAAACAAGAATGTCAAAAATGTTTTATGTGTTGATGTTACGAAGTCCAAATTAAAGTCTTGACAGTTTATTTCAAATCCTGCAGTTTCATTTGCTGCTGCTGTTCTGACCAGCACACTTGTGTTTCTTACACTGGTACTTAGAAGAGAATCTTTCACCACACACACTGCAACTCAACATTCTCTCTCCTGTGTGTGTTCTCATATGTGCTCTAAGGTTTGATCGTTCACAAAAGCTTCTGTTCCAATGTGATTTTTCACCAGTGTGTGTTCTAGTGTGTTTTTTCAAATATTTACTTTCTGCAAAACCTTTACCACAGACTGAACAGGTAAAAGGTTTTTCACCAGTGTGTGTTCTCATGTGCACTTTCATAGATTCCTTCCTTGGAAAAGATGAGCCACAGATTGAACAGATAAAAGGTTTTTCATCAGAGTGTAACATTGTGTGTTTTTTCAAACTCTGACTGTGTGTAAAACTTGTACCGCATATTGAACAGGTGCAATGTTTTTTCTCCAGTGTGTATTGGCATGTGTTGGTTTAACACAATTTTTTTTGTAAAACCTTTACCACAAAATGAACAAGAAAAAGGTTTTTCTCCTGTGTGTGTTCTCATGTGTACTTTTAAACTCTGACTGTTAGTATAACATTTACCACATTCTGAGCAGGAAAACGGGTTTTCTTCAGTGTGTGTTTTCATATGCAGTTTAAAATAGCGACCTACAAAACCTTTACTACAGATTGAACATATAAAAGGCTTTTCTCCAGTGTGTCTTCTCATGTGTGTTTTCAGATGACAATGGTATTTAAAGGTTTTGTCACAGTGAGAACATGTGAAGTGAGTGTTGTCAGTGTGACATGTCTTATCATCTTTAGAGTCTTCATCATCAGTGTCAGGAGAGTGTGACGTCGTGTCCTCACTATCTGATAGTGGAGCTAAGAGCTTGTCTGCTTGTGATCCTCCACAGTGGTCTCCATCAGCTTCTGTTGTCATGTGTTGTGTTGAGCTGCTGCTTGGAGGCTCCCCCCCTCCGCTCTCCTCACTTTCACCTTTGAACTCATCATCTTCACTCTTCACAGGGACACCAGTCACTGGGAACTCCTCCAGTCCTTCAATATGCTCTCCCTCCTGATCCTCCTTCACCATCCTGAAGCTACACTCCGGTTTTTCAGGGAGAAGTTGTTCTTCACAGATGTTTGTAGGACACAAAATGACAAACATGCTTAAGAAATGTCCATTTTTGCTCAGTCACACGAGGCATTCAGTAAGTTTACATGTACTTAAAATAACAAGTTATTATATGAATTGGCCTAAAAACAAACACACTGCTTTTTACAACATTATTCAAAGGAAAATAAGACCACTTTTTTTTAACGAGGGCGTGGGGAATATGGCCTAAAATCTATATTGCGATAAATTCCCTTCCACTTAAATGCAGCTGGGATAGGCTCAAGCGCCCCCCTGTGACTTTAATGATGTATAAACTTGGAGAAAAGATTAGGTTGTCTGCAGCGTAAATCTGTATTCTGTATTGTTGTCTCTGCTATGACGCCACCTTGTGGTCGAGTTCGCTCACTGCGAGTGCTGTGGGTTGAAAGTGTATTTCCTTTTGCTTCGTGGTTTCATTTATCTCCCCTAGCAACGTTTGTAAGTGAAACCGGGGATTTCCACTGGATCTGGAACCGCGGCACCATGGCGACAAACCAATTTTGTTTTTTTGTTTTCAAGTCAATATGTCAGTTTCCACCGCCTGGCTTTTATATTTAGTGGTCGACACAACAAGGCGGTTAAATTGAGCTAAAATCTACTTGTGTGGGACAGGAAGTCTTGCATGAACACAAAATAAATTATGTAGTTTACTTTCAAAGTAGAATATTCTATTTAAGGCGGGTGGTATTTCTACACTTTAAAAAGTCCTAATGGACATGAAGTCAACTTGTCAAAAGGTTGTCAGACCTAATTTCACGTCTTTGACACAAATGGACGAAAACATGCTGATTCTTAAAGGCCCCAAATTAAAGAATCATTACAGGCATATCGTGGGCAGCTATATGGGGGTCTGTACTTCATCATTGTATTAAAATGACTAGTTCCATCTCCAACATGAAAGCAAGTGTCGCTAACACTACTGCACACAGGAAAACGTGTGAAGGAGAATTGCAAGTAGCCGAAACAAAGATTGTGAATGAGTGACAAGAGGCTCACTTTGTTCATGTAAGTCCACTGTCAAATAAACATGCTAGGGTACAGAAAGCAATGCTTAGAGTAGAGCAATATATCGATATACTCGTTATAACGCGGATTTGTCTCTGTGCGATATAAAAAATGACTATATTGTGATATTTGAGTATACGTTCTCACGCAGTAGCTTTTAGCTGCGGGCATTACACTTCATGCATCTCCCACTCGTTCTTGTCTTTTCTTCTCACAGAGACATAAAACAAGCGCACCTTCTTACATAAATCTCATACTATCGCGCGTGCAACGTCACACGCCCTCCCCGAGCAGAGAGGTAGTGACATGGGTAACATTAGCTGTGAGGCTAACGATATGTTCCATCCATCCATTTTCTACCGCTTATTCCCTTTGGGGCCGCGGGGGGCGCTGGTGCCCATCTCAGCTTCAATCGGGCGGAAGGCGGGGTGCACCATGGACAAGTCGCCACCTCATCGCAGGGCCAACACAGATAGACAGACAACATTCACACTCACATTCACACACTAGGGCCCATTTAGTGTTGCCAATCAACCTATCCCCAGGTGCATGTTTTTGGCGGTGGGAGCAAGCTGTAGTACCCGGAGGGAACCCACGCAGTCATGGGGAGAACATGCAAACTCCACACAGGAAGATCCCGTGCCCAGGATTGAACCCTGGACTACTCAGGACCTCGGTATTGTGAGGCAAACACACTAACCCCTCCTCCACCGTGCTGCCCCGCTAACAATGTGTTGTAAGTGGTAATACGAGAGAAAGAAAGTTAAAGTTAAAGTACCAATGATTGTTACACACACACACTAAGTGTGGTGAAATGTGTCCTCTGCATTTGACCCATCCCTTTGATCACCCCCTGGGAAGTGAGAGGAGCAGTGGGCAGCAGCGGTGCCGCGCCCGGGAATCAATAATGGTGATTTAACCTCCAATTCCAACCCTTGATGCTGAGTGCCAAGCAGTGAGGCAATGGGTCCCATTTTTTTTATAGTCTTTGGTATGACTCGGCCGGGGTTTGAACTCCCAACCTACCGATCTCAGGGCGGACAAGGTGCGAATCTGGTAACAAATGAAGAAAGAATGAATTCTCAAGAAAAACTGCAGGGAGTCCATCGTCTGGCTTCAAGCGGGAAGATGTTGAACAATCATGCGACAAAAGCGTTGCTCCAAAAAGTAGCAGCACTGCTAATTTGTAGCATCATTTGAAAAGTCACTCACTAGAGAATTACACATTACACACATTACACGCAGCAAGTCAAATCAGCTCTGTTATTTTCCGTTTTTTCGACTGTTTTCCGATACCTTGGAGACATCATGCCTCGTCAGTGTGTTGTCGGAGGGTGTAACAACACGATCAGGGACGGATTCAATTTGATTTACGTAGAATATGCATCGATAAGCACGGCATGCTAATCAATGCTAACATGCTATTTAGGCTAGCTGTATGTACATATTGCATCATTATGCCTCATTTGTAGCTATATTTGCATCCAGCCTTTCCCTCCATCCACATTTAATGCCAAACAAACACTTACCAATCGACTGAATTAAGTTGCTCCAGTGTCAAGAGATGCGAAAGTCCCTCGTTTGGTCTGCACATTTTACCGGCGATGCTACGACAAACATGGCACAGAGATGTATCAATACCCTGCGACACTCAAAGCAGATGCATTTCCAACGATAAAGTCAACGAAATCGCAAAGGTGAGTTTTGTTGATGTTATTGACTTATGTGCTAATCAGACATATTTGGTCTCGGCATGACTGTCCGTTAATCGAGGCTAACATGCTATTTAGGCAAGCTGTATGTATATTTGTAGCTGTATTTGTATCCAGCATTTCCCTCCACCCACATTTAATACCAAACAAACACTTACCAGTCGACAAATTTAAGTTTCTCCAGTGTCAATTTGAAAGTCCCGATCGTTTGGCTTGCACATTTTACCGGCGATGCTTAGGCAGACATGGCCGAATAGCGTCAATAGCTATTCGCTCAATAGCTTCACTTTCTTCTTCAATTTCGTTTTTGCTATCTGCCTCCATACTCCAACCATCCATTTCAATAAATGCGTAATCTGTTGAATCGCTTAAGCCGCTGAAATCAGAGCCTGAATCCAAGCTAATGTTGCTATATCTTGCTGTGGTATCCGCCATATTGTTTGTATTAGCATCACTGGATGACGTCACAGGAAAATGGACGGTGGCTTCGCAGATAGCGAAAATAAGACACTTTAAAGCCTTTTTTCGGGCTATTCTGGGATGGGTAAAATTTTGAAAAAAACTTCGAAAAATAAAATAAGCCACTGGGAACTGATTTTTATTGGTTTTGACCCTTCTGAAATCGTGATAATGTTCCCCTTTAACAATTTAATTCATTCATACTTATAATTGGATAATAACATCAATAAAATGCAATGGAAACCTTGTTTGATTTTATAAGACACAAAAACAAATGAAAACAATAAGTTGTCCTGTCTTCAAAGATGAGAAGAAAAAAAATAGTAGCTACATATGTAATATTCAATATATGCACACAACTTAAAAAGTAACAACAGGACAAGATATAACAGTAGAAGATGAGAAGCACTACATACAACATCAAATACACATTCATATTAAACATGCTGTGTTTTTAAAGTACATTTAGCACAATCACCGTTTAACTGTTTTTAAATCCCAGCAGCTTCCATGACTGTTACACACTTGTGTTTACTGACCTGATACTTATACCGGAACGTCTTATCACACACAGTGCAATTAAAAGGTTTCTCTCCAGTGTGTGTTCTCATGTGTGTGGTCATGTCAAGTTTTCTGGAGAAACTCTTCTTACAAACGGAGCAAGTAAAAGGTTTCTCTCCAGTGTGTGTTCTCATGTGTGTGGTCAAGTCAAGCTTTCTAGAGAACCTCTTCTTACAAACAGAGCAAGTAAAAGGTTTCTCTCCAGTATGTATTCTCATGTGTTTGGTCATGTCAAACTTTCTGGAGAAACTCTTCTTACAAACAGAGCAAGTAAAAGCTTTCCCTCCACTGTGTGTTCTCATGTGTCTGGTCATGTGTTGCTTTGTGGAGAAACTCTTCTTACAAACAGAGCAAGAAAAAGGTTTCTCTCCAGTATGTATTCTCATGTGTGTGGTCATGTGTTGCTTTGTGGAGAAACTCTTCTTACAAACAGAGCAAGTAAAAGCTTTCTCTCCAGTATGGGTTCTCATGTGTTCGGTCATGGTAAGCTTCATGGAGAAACTCTTCTTACAAACAGAGCAAGTAAAAGGCTTCTTTACAGTATGTGTTCTCATGTGTGTGGTCATGGCAGGTTTAATGGAGAAACTCTTCTTACAAACAGAGCAAGTAAAAGGTTTCTTTACAGTATGTGTTCTCATGTGTGTGGTCATGGCAGGCTTAATGGAGAAACTCTTCTTACAAACAGAGCAAGCAAAAGGTTTTTCTCCAGTGTGTGTTCTCATGTGTGTGGTCATGTGTTGCTTTGTGGAGAAACTTTTCTTACAAACAGAGCAAGTAAAAGGTTTCTCTCCAGTATGGGTTCTCATGTGTTCGGTCATGGTAAGCTTCATGGAGAAACTCTTCTTACAAACAGAGCAAGTAAAAGGTTTCTTTACAGTATGTGTTCTCGTGTGTGTGGTCATGGCAGGCTTAATGGAGAAACTCTTCTTACAAACAGAGCAAGTAAAAGGTTTCTTTACAGTATGTGTTCTCATGTGTGGTCATGGCAGGCTTAATGGAGAAACTCTTCTTACAAACAGAGCAAGCAAAAGGTTTTTCTCCAGTGTGTGTTCTCATGTGTGTGGTCATGTGTTGCTTTGTGGAGAAACTTTTCTTACAAACAGAGCAAGTAAAAGGTTTCTCTCCAGTATGTATTCTCATGTGTACTGTAAAATTAGTCTTCCGTCTAAATGATTTTCTACATTCAGAGCAGTCAAAGTGTTTGTTGTTAGTGTAATATCTCGTATCACCTTTAGAGTATTTTTCGCTCTCCAAAGGTTTTTGGATGTGGTCACTGTGATCAGAAGAGTCTGACATCATGAGGTCCATATCTGACAGTGGAACAAATATGCTGTCTGGTTCTGACTTGATATCTTCACAATGCTTTCCATCAGCTTCTGTGATGTGTTGACTTACAAGCTCCGCCCCTCTGTTCTCCTCACTTTGACTGTGATGAAGCTGTAAGGACTGAGCTTCATCTTCATCATGAAGCTGCTCCTCTTTAATGTGGTAGGGGGCCTGTAACTCCTTCTGTCCCAAAATGGAGCTCCACTCCTGCTGCTGGGAGGGAATCTCTTCATGACTCCACGCTGACATCCGCTGGACGTCTGCAGAACATAAAACACAAATGAGGTGTTACTGTATTGACGTTTGCAGTATTCAAACTATTCACATGTGAGCTAGGCCAAATAGAAAGTGATGGGCAAGCTACCTGGAAAATGTAGTAAGCTAAGCTACAAGTTACTCTCCATTAAATGTAGCTAAGCTATCCTCAGAGAATTGTAGCAAGCTACACTACAAGCTACACTGCAAAAGTAGTTTGCCACATCAAAGCTACATTTTACAGCATTACTATCTATTGGCCCACATGTGTAATATCAATGTTAATGTAACTGAGAGTGAACACATGGACCCAGTGAGGGTCCATTGCTGTTAACTATCTGTCATTTAGCTGGGGACACCTTACAACTACCTCTAGGGGTCCCCACACTCCACTGTATGCATGAATGTATTTGTTATTGTATTTATACCCTTCTTGAGACACCAACAAGGAAAATTACCTTCCATATGAGGAGGTGCGAACAAGTTAGGACATACATCATGGTCCCAATAAGGAAAACCATTGCATCTAATAGAGAATGTCTCATTTGCACTCCTGGTGGTGAAATCTATCAAAATTAGGGTGGTACCAAAAAGAAGGAATTTTTCAAATTGAATGTGTGTCAGTTTTAAAAGTGCTCCCCTTCAGGTCAACATATGAAATAACAAGTGTTTGTAAAAATGTTAAGTGCTTCTCCTCTAGTCAACATATGTAATAACAACTGGAGGTAAGAAATTGAAATGTGCCCCTCTTGGCCAAAATTAATAAAAAAAAAGTATATACATTAGGGGTGTGGGAAAAAATCGAATCGAATATGTTGTGCAATTCAGAATCGATTCTCTTTTTTTTTTTAACTGATTTTTTTATTATTTTTTTAATCAATCCAACAAATCACTACACAGCAATACCATAACAATGCAATCCAATTCCAAAACCAAACCTGACCCAGCAACACTCAGAACTGCAATAAACAGAGCAATTGAGGAGACACAAACACAACACAGAACAAACCAAAAGTAGTAAAACAAAAATGAATATTATCAACAACAGTATCAATATTAGTTATAATTTCAGCATAGCAGTGATTAAAAGTCCCTCATTTACATTATCATGAGACATTTATAAAAAAATAAAAAATAACAATAGTGTCACAGTGGCTTACATTTGCATCGCATCTCATAAGCTTGACAACACACTGTGTCCAATGTTTTCACAAAGATAAAATAAGTCATATTTTTGGTTCGTTTAAAAGTTAAAACAAATTTACATTATTGCAATCAGTTGATAAAACATTGTCCTTTACAATTATAAAAGCTTTAAAAAAAAAAATATATATATATATATACTACTCTGCTAGCATTTCAGCAGTCTGGGGTAGATCCCGCTGAAATCCTATGTATTGAATGAATATAGAATCCTTTTGAATCGGAAAAATATCGTTTTTGAATCGAGAATCGCGTTGAATCGAAAAAAATCGATATATTATCGAATCGTGACCCCAAGAATCGATATTGAATCGAATCGTGGGACACCCAAACATTCGCAGCCCTAATATATATATATACATATATATATATATATATATATATATATATATATAATTTATATATATATATATAAACTTATTTGATAATCGATTAATATATGTTGATTATTACTTTGATTAATCGATTAATAATCGCATAAAAGAGACAAACTACATTTCTATCCTTTCCAGTATTTTATTGGAAAAAACGCATACTGGCACCATGTTTTTTCTACTCTCATAATTCTTACTGATTCTCACATGTGCAAATATTTATGAACCCTAGTAACATACAAATAAAAAAATCATACAATGTGATTTCCGGATTTTTAGTTTTCGATTATGTTTCTAACAGTGGAAATACGTCCATGATGAGCATTTCAGACCTCTCCCTAATTCATAAGTCGGAGAACTTGCACAATTGCTTGCAGGGGGTGCAAATACTTGTGGACCTCACTGTATATATCATGGTAGAGGAGTGTGCTTGTCCCAATGATCCTATGAGCTATGAGCTGGTAGGGTCTCCCAAGAGAAACTGGTCCTAGGTGAGGGATCAGACAAAGAGCAGCTCGAAGTCTTTTATGAAAAATACAGTTGAAGGACCCAGATTTCCCTCGCCTAGACGCGGGTCACCGGGCCCCCCTCTGGATCCAGGCCCAGAGGTGGGAAACGATAGGGACCGCCTGGTGGCCAGGCCTGTTACCATGGGGCCCTGCCAGGCACAGCCCGAAGAGGCAACGTGGGTCCCCCGTCCAATGGGCCCACCATCTATTGCAGGGGTCATAGAGGTCAGGTGCAATGTGAGCTGGGCGGCAGCCGAAGGCAGGGCACTTGGCGGTCCGATCCTCGGCTACAGAAGCTAGCTCTTGGGACGTGGAGCGTCACCTCCCTCAGGGAGAAGGAGCCTGAGCTAGTGCGAAGGTGGAGAAGTTCTGGCTAGATATAGTCGGACTCACTTCGACGCACAGCAAGGGCTCTGGAACCAGTTCTCTCAAGAGGGGCTGGACTCTCTTCCACCCGGGCGTTGCCGGCAGTAAGAGGCCACGGGCTGGGGTGGAAATTCTTGTTGCCCCCGGGCTCAAAGCCCGCAAGTTGGAATTCAACCCAGTGGACGAGAGGGTAGCTTTCGCGTGGGGGGACTGGTCCTGACTGTTGTTTGCGCTTTTGCGACAAACGGCAGCTCAGAGTACCCACCCTTTTTGGATTCACTCGAAGGAGTACAGGAGAATGCTCCCCCGGGTGATTCCCTCATTCTACTGGAGGACTTCCACTCACATATTGGCAATGACAGTGAAACCTGGAGAGGCATGATCGGGAAGAATGGCCGCCCGGATCAGAACCAGAGTGGTGTTTTGTTATTGGACATTTGTGCTCGTCACAAATTGTCCATAACAAACAGCATGTTCAAACATAAGGGTGTCTATATGTGCACTTGGCACCAGGACAACCGAGGCCGCAGTTCCATGTTTGACTTTGTAGTTGTGTCATCGGATTTGCGGTCTCATGTTTTGGACACTCGGGTGAAGAGAAGGGCGGAGCTTTCTACCGATCACCACCTGGTGGTGAGTTGGCTGCGATGGTGGGGGAGGATGCCGGACAGACCTGGCAGGCCCAAACGCATTGTGAGGGTTTGCTGGGAACGTCTGGCAGAGTCTCCTGTCAGAGAGAGTTTAAATTCCCACCTCCGGAAGAACTTTGAACATGTCACGAGGGAGGTGCTGGTAGTGGCGTTCTGTACAAAAAGTGCACTTTAATTTAGTGTTGTTTTGATATGTCAACTTAGTGACATCATGCACAAAAGTGCACTAAGAGATTGTTTTAAAATGTCTCTGACAATCTCGCACTTTCTGTTTGGAAATGACATGAATGTTTGTACCACTGCTTAATAACTGTTTAATAAATACAGTTTTGGTAAATTGACTTAGTTGTGATTTCCCTGTCTCCATAAAAGTATAAAATGAGCATATATTGATGCAGTATGAAGAAGAATGTTTTAATGTAGACACATAGAATCATCATACTGCTGTGATTATATGCACCAAGTGTTCATTCAAGGCTAAGGTAAAATATGCAGATATATATCGTGTATCGTGACATGGCCTAAAAATATCGAGATATTAATGAGAGACCATATCGCCCAGCCCTAGTTAGAATGTGATTTTTTTTTTAAATATATCCACCATCCTGTCTTTTATAATGATTGTGAACGATAGAAAAATTCCCCAAAAAAGTGCAGTCCCCCTCTAAATTCAAATGATTAGATTTAAGACTTTAAGTCTATGAGAATGAAGTGATGAAGCCTACTTGGATGAGAGGACAAGCGTCTTCTAAGACAAAGTGAAGAGTCCAGTTGTGATGGATTGAATGCCCTGAGAATAAAATGATATGTGGATGTTGTGCTTACTTGGACTGTGATGAAGCTGTGAGGACTCAGGTGGTTTGTCTTCATGCTCTTCAGTCTTCACAGAGACAACAGTCAGTGGAAACTTGCTGAGATCAGCCTCCTCCTGGGGGGGTGGGTGGGTGGGTGGGGGGGGGGGGGGGCTGTGGATCCTCCTCTTCATCTTTAATGTGAAGGGGCTGCTGCAGGTCTATTGGGTAAATGAATAAATAAGAGAGAATATAAATAGTTTTGGACTGACACTGTAATAAACACATTGACATTATTTGTGTTCTGAATGTGTGTAGCAAAACAACCAATAAAAACACTGGAAATACCTACTTGTTTCCTAAAATTAATTCAAAAGCGGTACAGTGAGTACAAAAACAGACTTGGAGGGGCAATTTAAAAAGTTTTTATAAGTACGAGGCAGCATTGATTGAGGCATTCTTAACTTCACTGATGTAAAGTGTGGAAACATTTTATTCTGTATACGATCTATTACACCTACTCTTTATCTCTAAACGTAACCATAATATTATAATGAAATTGTCATTACCATAATTTCAATATCGTGGAAATAAAACAAATTTAATTCCAATATCATTTTTTTTTTAAAAACATATGTGGTATGTTTTTGTTATCATGCAAAATACGTTTTGGTGGTCATTTTGTTGGCTGGGCCAAAAGGAACTTTTAATAAAAACATGTTTTACCATGAGGTGTTTTATGGAGTATCTCCATCAACAATTCCTCTTTAGGAATTGGAGACCATCTACGACACGCTGAAGGAAAGTCAGTCACCTTTATGTTCTTTTAATAATTCAAGTGTTGACTACTTTGGTTATTAAACATAAATGTTTACTGTCACCTATTGTTGTTGCATGTAGGTCAGAAACAGGAAGTGCAATTATAACTTTATTAAATTTGATGACAGTATAAAATGTATTTAGTGACTGTGTGAGTTTTGTGTAAACAGCTTGATACAGGTTTACATCATCTTGGGGGACTAGGACACAGATATGAATGGATGCACCCATTTGTAAAACCTTCACTAAGCTGTGCCACCAACATTGCATCACTTAGCTCATTAAGCAAACTACCAGGGTGAGTGAGTCCTTTTTAACCTTCATAGACCTCGTTGTTACTTCTGACCAGTCTAAGATCACAGCAAGTGGAACTACTGTTTGCGGTTTAAATGATCATTCCATCATTTTCTGTACCTATAAAAAACATAGAACCAATGCTGACGGCCACAAAACAAGCGAAGGTTGAATCCTCAAGACCTACTTGAGCAAGGCTTTCAATGACAAACTGGCAAATTAAGACTCGTCATGGTGCCTGCATGTACACAGGTGTTTGTGTCAATTCCAAACCTCAGAAAAGTAGATAACGTCACAGTCAAAGTGGGTGACAATATTATAACAAAGAAAAATTAAAATACCTATCTTGGCTGCATCGTAGAGACTAATCTCTCCAGTGAAAAAATGACTACTAAGGTAGTCAAAGAATCGACCGACAAATTATGTTCTTCCTAGTGTTGTCCCGATACCAATATTTTGGTACCAAAATGTATTTCGATACTTTTCAATACCACAAAAAAAGTGCATTATTGGCTTTATTTTAACAAAAAATATTAGGGTACATTAAACGTATTATTATTGCAAGTAAATAAAATAGTGAACATACAACAAGACAACTTGTCTTTTAGTAGTAAGTAAACAAACACAAGCTCCTAATTTAGTCTGCTGATATATGCGTTAACATATTGTCCATCCATCCATCATATTCCGCTTATCCGAGGTCGGGTCGCGGGGGCAGCAGCCTAAGCAGGGAAGCCCAGACTTCCCTCTCCCCAGCCACTTCGTCCAGCTCTTCCCGGTGGATCCCGTGGCGTTCCCAGGCCAGCCGAGAGACATAGTCTTCCCAACGTGTCCTGGGTCTTCCCCGTGGCCTCCTACCGGTTGGACGTGCCCTTAACACCTTCCTAGGGAGGCGTTCGGGTGGCATCCTGACCAGATGACCGAGCCACCTCATCTGGCTCCTCTCCATGTGGAGGAGCAGCGGCTTTACTTTGAGCCCCTCCTGGATGACAGAGCTTCTCACCCTATCTCTAAGGGAGAGCCCCGTCACCCGGCGGAGGAAACTCATTTCAGCCACTTGTACCCGTGATCTTGTCCTTTCGGTCATGACCCAAAGCTCATGACCATAGGTGAGGATGGGAACGTAGATCGACCGGTAAATTGAGAGCTTTGCCTTCCGGCTCAGCTCCTTCTTCACCACAACGGATCTATACAACGTCCGCATTACTGAAGACGCCACACCGATCCGCCTGTCGATCTCACGATCCACTCTTCCCCCACTCGTGAACAAGACTCCTAGGTACTTGAACTCCTCCACTTGGGGCAGGGTCTCCTCCCCAACCCGGAGATGGCACTCCACCCTTTTCCGGGCGAGAACCATGGACTCGAACTTGGAGGTGCTGATTCTCATTCCGGTCGCTTCACACTCGGCTGCAAACCGATCCAGTGAGAGCTGAAGATCCCTGCCAGATCTCAGATCAGATCTCATCGCATGGCTCACCACTCATAGGAGGGGCCATAGAGGTCGGGTGCAGTGTGAGCTGGGCGGCAGCCGAGGGCAGGGCACTTGGCGGTCCGATCCTCGGCTACAGAAGCTAGCTCTCGGGACGTGGAACGTTAACATATTGTGTCAAATATATTCTATTATTTTGTCAAAATTATTAAGGACAAGTTGTAAAAAATGTATTATTAATCTACTTGTTCATTTACTGTAAATATCTGCTTATTTTCTGTTAAAACATGTTCTATCTACACTTGTGTTAAAGGCCTACTGAAATAAAATGTTCTTATTTAAACGGGGATAGCAGGTCCATTCTTTGTGTCATACTTGATCATTTTGCGATATTGCCATATTTTTGCTGAAAGGATTTAGTAAAGAACATCCATGATAAAGTTCGCAACTTTTGGTCGCTAATAAAAAAGCTTTGCCTGTACCGGAAGTAGCAGACGATGTGCGCGTGACGTCACAGGTTGTAGGGCTCCTCACATCTAAACATTGTTTATAATTATAGCCACCAGCAGCAGGAGTGATTCGGACCGAGAAAGCGACGATTTCCCCATTAATTTGAGAGAGGATGAACGATTTGTGGATGAGAAAAGTTAAAGTGAAGCACTAGAAAAAAAGAAAAAGAAAAAAAAGGCGATTGCAGTGGGAGCTATTCAGATGTTATTAGACACATTTACTAGGATAATTCTGGAAAATCCCTTATCTGCTCATTGTGTTACTAGTGTTTTAGTGAGATTAGAAAGTCATACCTGAAAGTCGGAGGGCTGCAGTGACCGCCAGTGTCTCTGATGGAAGCCATGGAGGAGCAAAAAAAGTCGTAGCTGCCTCTTTGACAGCTGCTGCAGGATGACGCAAACTCCAATCAAGTTTCGGTAAGAGCCGACTTAATATCACAATTTTCTCATCCATAAACTTGCTGGTTGACATGTGGTAGAGAAACATGTTCGCTTGACCGCTCTGCTCCACAGTAAAGCTTCACACCAACAAAGAAACACCGGCTGTGTTTGTTTTGCTAACGACAGCTGCAATCCACCGCTTTCCACCAAAAGCATTCTTCTTTGTAGTCTCCATTATTAATTGAACAAATTACAAAAGATTCAGCAACACAGATGTCCAAAATACTGTGTAATTATGCGATGAAAAGAGACGACATTTAGCCATGTGTGGTGCTGGGCTGAAATGTCCGCTCCAACCAATAACGTCACAAGCACGCGTCAACATAAGCGTCATCATTCCGCAACGTTTTTAACAGGATACCTCGCGGGAAATTTGAAATTGCAAATTTAGTAAACTAAACCGGCCGTATTGGCATGTGTTGCAATGTTAAGATTTCATCATTGATGTATAAACTATCAGACTGCGTGGTCGGTAGTAGTAGGTTTCAGTAGGCCATTAAAGGGGCTATAAAGGCACAATAGAGGACTACCATTACCTATAATGTTAGCCGCCTTGTACTAGCAGTTTTTAACTATTTAGCATACATATTGGATGACAACTAAATGTTGTGCTTACTTGGACTGTGATGAAGCTGTGAGGACTCATGTGGTTTGTCTTCATGCTCTTCAGTCTTCACAGAGACAACAATCAGTGGAAACTGGGTGAGATCAGCCTCCTCCTGCCCTAAAAGACACTCTTCCTCCTGAGTAATGCAGAGATCCTCCTTCTCTTCTTTAATGTGGGGGGGCTGTGGATCCTCCTGCTGCTGAAGGGGACTTTCTTCTTGACGAGCGTTCATCTGTTGGACGTCCGCAAGACAACACAAACAAACTTCAGCTCTGATGTGTCAAATATTTTTTACTCTATCAAATATAATATTTTCCAAGTGGACTAACACCACTTTGGGGTGATGTTCTTCTACACATGGAATAATCATCAGTTATTGGTTATTATGAATTGTGTAATTGATCTTGTTTTCTGCATTTACATTAATTATTGATAAAAAGCAACAACTTATAAAAAACCTCCTGCTGGGATTTTAATACCGTCATGACTGCATTAAGTCAGTCTGCATGTATAAAAGTTTCATTGTGCTGCAGCATCAAGGGACGCCAACTCGCTCCTCCCACTACCAACCTACCAGCCAACCTTAACGTGCACCTCCAAAATAGTCCCACCTCACGTCAACGGTGACCCGGACTGCGGAGCTATGACTAGATGACTTTACTTTTGCGCGCATTATCCTCTCCTTGTTCTTCCTTCTGCGAAAGCAAAATTTTTAACCCAACAGAAAACCAACAGAAGTGCAGCAAAGCACGTGTAACAAGTGCCAGCGATTGTGGCCGAGCGCTATTATGTTGGTTGAACCTCACTCACACCTTAAGAAATGTGCTGGTGTGAGAATATTATATATATATATACAAATATATAAATATATACATATTTTTGGAATATTTGGGTACCTCATGATTTGACTATAAACAAAATATTGATGCAAATTAATTTTGTGTGCAGTATATTAAAGCTATTTTTAACATTTAACATTTATTTAATTAAACATTTATTTTAGTCTGACTGAATAAGCATCGATCGCTTACAATTGTGCAAATAGTGTATTCGTAATAACAAACATCAGTTGATTTAACTTCCATGATATGTCCGCCCAAATGCAGCTGAGATAAGCTCCAGCACCCCCCCTCGTAACCCCAAATAGGGACAAGCGGTAGAAAATGGATGGATGGATGTTGTCAAGGTAATGGAAGTGCGTGCAAACAACATAATTTGTAATAATTGCTAATAAAGATAGCACCAACACAAAGTAGACTACTGCAATGTATGTGTCATACTTGCCAACCCTCCCGGAATTTCCGGGAGACTCACGAATTTCAGCGCCTCTCCCGAAAACCTCCCGGGACAAATTTTCTCCCGAAAATCTCCCGAAATTCAGGCGGAGCTGGAGGCCACGCCCCCTCAAGCTCCATGAGGACCTGAGTGACGTGTATAAAGAGCGTGTCTGCCCAATGACGTTATAACTGTAGAATGATCGAGGGCGAGTTCTTGGTTTCTTATGTGGGTTTACGCAACACACAACAACAACAGTCACGTTTACGTCTACCGTAAGGCAGTTCGTCTGCCGTAAACAGCATGTGACACTCTTAAACAGGACAATACTGCCATCTACTGTACATGCACCACAACACCTCCAGGCAACTTCAACCCTCCCTCCTCCATTCACATCCCATCTCCCGGATTGTAAATAACCTAATGTAAATAATCAAATGTATTTCGAATGTATGGTTCTCATAGTCATCATTGTCACCGATGTCCCACTGGGTGTGAGTTTTCCTTGCCCTTATGTGGGCCTACCGAGCATGTCGTAGTGGTTTGTGTTGTGGTTTGTGCAGCCCTTTGAAACACTAGTGATTTAGGGCTATATAAGTAAACATTGATTGATTGATTGATATACTTGTTCTTATGCTATCTGAACTCACTATGTTCTCTGCTGGCTGTACATATCCTACTAAGTAAGACCTACACTATTTCAATGTCCATTTCGCTGTTGATGCAATTGTTGATAACTGAAGTACTGATATCAACCAAAGCTCCTCATCCCACCCCCCGGATTATAAATAATTCAATGTATATAATATGATGATTAACTTGTGTGTTGATAGTATATATTTGTACCATGAATTGATTAACGTGGACCCCCACTCAAACAAGTTGAAAAACTTATTCAGGTGTTACCATTTAGAGCTCAATTGTACAGAATATGTACTGTACTGTGCAATCTATTAATAAAAGATTCAATCAATCATGCATATGTGACAATAACATCTAGGGCTTTTAGAAAGTGCAGTGCACAACTGAGCACGCAACAGCTGTAAATATACTCCTCCCCTCTTAACCACAACCCCGCCCCACCATCGATCACGCCGCCCTACCCTCCACCTCTCGAAATTGGAGGTCTCAAGGTTGGCAAGTATGGTATGTGTAATAGATTATATTACAGAGTCATAAAGTTATATTTTATTTTATCCTGCAAAGCGTCTTTGAGTACACTGAAAAGCGCTATACCAAATAAAATGTATTATTATTATTACTATACCATGTGACTTAAATTACGAGACGTTCGTTCCTTTCTAGTAACACATATTAAATGATGTTACGCTTGACTGTAATATACAAAAAAAAGTTAAAGTATTAAATAAGTCAATATAATTCTCATCGAGAACATATAAAATACACTCCTCAAAAAAACGCTCGCATTTGCTACAAAGGCCTGCTAAAGCTAGCACGTTAGCTTCGAACAACATATCAGGAAAATAACAGAAATAATACAAAAATATATAATTTATATTACCTCATAAGCCGCGTGTATAAGAGAGGATTGGAATATATTCTTCCTATTGTTACACCAGCAACTCTAAATGGGACTTTTTTTTGTTCTGTAAACGGGCGAAGGAAGTGTGCACCACTCACTATTGTCCCAGTGAAACACGTGTTTGGCCAACATTTATTCCGCGGTTGAGAACACCTCGAAGACGTCACACAGGAGGAAGCACAAAACTAGATGGCGTCTGACGGAGAATACGTTGTTTTGGTTCTTATGGTTTCTAGGTCTTAATTACAACGTACATGTGCACATGTGTGTCGTTTTACAGAGTAAACGTCGTTATTAATTTTTTTGTATGCGGATATATTAGTCTGAGGGCACTTATACGTGCTAGCCGAGCCTGCTGGTTAGCTTAGCTTGTTAGCTGCTAACAAAGAGAGGCGGAAGTGATCGACACATCAAAGCAGAGATCCAATGTAAGTGTAAAGTGTTGTTATTGTGTGAACATGTCTACATTACAAATGATGTGAGTGTTGGTGACTCAGCGACTAACTGCTGCCCATCGTGTCCTGGGTCTTCCCCGTGGCCTCCTACCGATCGGACGTGCCCTAAACATCTCCCTAGGGAGGCGTTTGGGTGGCATCCTGACCAAATGCCCGAACTACCTCATCTGGCTCCTCTCCATGTGGAGGAGCAGCAGCTTTACTTTGAGCTCCTCCCGGATGACAGAGCTTCTCACCCTATCTCTAAGGGAGAGCCTTTTTTTGGCCGCTTGTACCCGTGATCTTGTCCTTTCGGTCATAACCCAAAGCTCATGACCATAGGTGAGGATGGGAACGTAGATCAGCCGGTAAAATGAGAGCCTTGCCTTCCGGCTCAGCGCCGCACCGATCCGCCTGTCAAACTCACAATCCTCTCTTCTCTCACTCGTGAACAAGACTTCTAAGTACTTGAACTCCTCCACTTGGGGCAGGGAACTCCACCTTTTTCCGGATGAGAACCTTGGACTCGGACTTGGAGGTGCTGATTCTCATCACAGTCGCTTCACACTGTGCTGCGAACCGATCCAGTGAGAGCTGAAACCATCAGGACCACATCATCTGCAAAAAGCAGAGACCTAATCCTGCAGCCACCAAACCGGATCCCCTCAACGCCTTGACTGCACCTAGAAATTCTGTCCATAGAAGTTATGAACCTCCTTGGCGGAGTCCAACCCTCACTGGAAAAGTGTCCGACTTACTGCCGGCAATGCGGACCAAGTTCTGACACTGATCATACAGGGAGCGGACCGCCACAATCAGACAGTCCGATACCCCATACTCTCTGAGCACTCCCCACAGGACTTCCCGGGGTACAAGGCCGAACGCCTCTCTAAGTCCACAAAGCACATGTAGACTGGTTGGGCAAACTCCCATGCACCCTCAAGGACCCTGCCAAGAGTGATGTGCATGCCAGCTTTCTGAGGGATCGCTTGTGCTCGCCAGTTTTCCGAGACTCTGTATTTAGTTAGCGCAGGCAGCATGAAGCAGGGCTTTTATTGTGAAGATAGGAAATGTGCAGTCGGCCTTTAGAGTTTTGACGGAAGGTACGGCGCGAGAGTCTGTTGAAATAAAAAGTGTTTCTCGCCTTCCTCTCGGTCATATTTTAATAATAATGATCTTGCAGCAGCCAGCGTCATCTCACAAGACCCTCCGGTACCGTGAATGTCATTTAAGTGACGTCTTGGTGAAGATTGATGATCACTAATTTTTAGGTCTATTTTTTTTAAAAGCCTGGCTCGAGATCGACTGACACACCCCCCGCGGTCAACTGGTAGCTCGCAATCGACGTAATGGGCACCCCTGGTCTGGATGATTCGCTTCCCCTTTGGTCTGGATGATATGATGTCGAATATTTCCAGAAACAAATCGGAATGTGGACTCGTCAGACCACAGAACACTTTTTCACTTTGCATCAGTCCATCTTAGATGATCTCGGGCCCAGAGAAGCCGGCGGCGTTTCTGGATGTTGTTGATAAATGGCGTTCGCTTTGCATAGTAGAGCTTTATAGGGGAACATTATCACAATTTCAGAAAGGTTAAAACCAATAAAAATCAGTTCCCAGTGGCTTATTTTATTTTTCGAAGTTTTTTTCCATCATGCAATATCCCAAAAAAAGGCTTTAAAGTACCTGATTTTCGCTATCTGTAAATCCACCTGTCCATTTTCCTGTGACGTCACTGCGTGATGCCAATACAAACAAACATGGCAGATAGGAAAGAAAGATATATTGACATTAGCTCAGATTCAGACTCGGATTTCAGCGGTTTAAGCGTTTCAACAGATTACGCATGTAATGAGTGTGGAGGCAGATAGCGAAAACGAAATTGAAAAAGAAACTGAAGCTATTGAGCCATATCACGACGGACAAAGGCAACGAGGACGAATTCAGCGATCATCTTCTAACTAACGATTGCATCTTTTGACCACTGGAGCAACTTAAATCCGTCGATTGGTATGTGTTTGTTTGGCATTAAATTTGGGTGGAGAGAAAGGCTGGATGCAAATATAGCTACAAATGTACATACAGATAGCCTAAATAGCATGTTAGCATCGATTAGCTGGCAGTCAGGCCGAGACCAAATATGTCTGATTAGCACATAAGTCAATAATATCAACAAAACTCCCCTTTGTGATTTTGTTGACTTTATCATTGGAAATGCATCTGCTTTGAGTGTTGCAGGATATCCACACATCTCTGTTGTAGCATCGCTATCGTCGGTAAAATGTGCAGAACAAACGAGGGACTTTCACATCTTTTGACACTTGTGCAACATGAATCTGTCGATTGGTATGTGTTTGTTCGGCATTAAATGTTGGTGGAGGGAAAGGCTGGATGCAAATATAGCTACAAATGAGGCATAATGATGCAATATGTACATACAGCTAGCCTAAATAGCATGTTAGCATCGATTAGCATGCCGTGCTAATCGATGCACACTCCACGTAAGTCAACTTGAATCCGTCCCTGTTCGTGTTGTTACACCCTCCGACAACACACCGACGAGGCATGATGTCTCCAAGGTACGGAAAACAGTCAAAAAAACGTAAAATAACAGAGCTGATTTGACTTGGTGTGTGTAATGTGTTTGAGAAAATGGCGAATTGCTTCCCGTTGTAACGTCACGAGTGAAAGGTCATCGCTCCAACAGCGAACAATTGAAAGGCGTTTAAATTGCCAAATTCACTCTTTTAGAGTTTGGAAATCGGTTAAAAAAACATATGGTCCTTTTTCTGCAACATCAAGGTATATATTGACGCTTACATAGGTCTGGTGATAAGGTTCCCCTTTAACTTGCACTTACAGATGTAGCGACAAACTGTATTTAGTGACAGTGGTTTTCTGAAGTGTTCCTGAGCCCATGTGGTGATATCCTTTAGAGATTGATGTCGGTTTTGGATATAGTGCCGTCTGAGGAATCGAAGGTCACAGTCATTCAATGTTGGTTTACGGCCATGCCGCTTACGTGGAGTGATTTCTCCAGATACTCTGAACCTTTTGATGATATTATGGACCGTAGATGTTGAAATCCCTAAATTTCTTGCAATTGCACTTTGAGAAACGATGTTATTAAACTGTTTGACTATTTGCTCACGCAGTTTTGGACAAAGGGGTGTACCTCGCCCCATCCTTTCTTGTGAAAGACTGAGCATTGTTTGGGAAGCTGTTTTTATACCCAATCATGGCACCCACCTGTTCCCAATTACCATATTTCCTTGAATAGCCGCCGGGGCGCTAATTAATTTAAAACCTCTTCTCACTCCTGCGCTTATTCAAGGCGTGCGGTAAACGTAAGCAGGCGCTAATAATTTTTTAAAACCTCTTCTCACCCCTGCGCTTATCAATGGCATGCAGTAAAAAATGAGTGTGATGTAAGGATACCATCATAAAAAGCACATTTAATAAAAAAAACGTTATTATGGTTATTATTTTCAGCACCGAAGGCTTGGAATAACCTACAATCGAATATTCATCTTAAAACCCTTGTTACATTAAATGAGTTTAAAGGGGAACATTATCACAATTTCAAAAGGGTTAAAAACAATAAAATCAGTTCCCAGTGGCTTGTTTTATTTTTCGAAGTTTTATTCAAAATGTTACACCTCCTGGAATATCCCTAAAAAAAGCTTTAAAGTTCTTGATTTTCCCTATTTGCGATGCGACTGTCCATTTCCCTGTGACGTCATACAGGGCTGCTAATACAAACAACATGGCGGTTACCACAGCAAGATATAGCGACATTAGCTCGGATTCAGACTCGGATTTCAGCGGCTTAAGTGATTCAACAGATTACGCATGTATTGAAACAGATGGTCGGAGTATGGAGGCAGATAGCGAAAACGAAGTTGAAGAAGAAATTGAAGCTATTGAGCGAATAGCTATTGACGCTAATGAAGTGGCCCATAGCATGGCTGCCTTATTAGCATTGCCGGTAAAATTTGCAGACCAAACGATCAGGACTTTCGCCTCTAGTGACACTGGAGCAACTTTAATCCGTCGATTGGTAAGTGTTAGTTTCGCATTAAATGTGGGTATCTAGTTTCAAATGTACATACAGCTAGTGTAAATAGCATGTTAGCATCGATTAGCGTAGCATGTTAGCATCGATTAGCTGGCAGTCATGCTGCGACCAAATATGTCTGATTAGCACATAAGTCAACAACATCAACAAAACTCACCTTTGTGATTTAGTTGACTTAATCGTTGCAAATGCATCTGCAGGTTATCCATACATCTCTGTGCCATGTCTGTCTTAGCATAACCGGTAAAATGTGCAGACACAACGGCAAATTCAATGGGGGTCTGGCGGCAGATTTCTTGCCAGTGGTGCAACTTGAATCCCTCCCTGTTAGTGTTGTCACACCCTCCGACAACACACCGACGAGGCATGATGTCTCCAAGGTTCCAAAAAATAGTCGAAAAAACGGAAAATAACAGAGCTGAGACCCGGTGTTTGTAATGTGAAAATGAAAATGGCGGGTGTGTTACCTCGGTGACGTCACGTTCTGACGTCTAAAAGACCGATAAGCAGAAAGGCGTTTAATTTGCCAAAATTCACCATTTTAGAGTTCGGAAATCGGTTAAAAAAATACATGGTTTTTTTTCTGCAACATTAAGGTATATATTGACGCATGCATAGGTTTGGTGATAATGATCCCCTTTAAAGCTTCTGTGAAAGGATTGCAGTCTACCTTGTCTGTATGCACATGTTTCATATGAGCAAGTTTTAATGTTGTAAATGTGATGTTTTATGTGTTGTTTACTGTTTTAATGTAACCTTGCTGCTGCTGTCTTGGCCAGGTCTCCCTTGGAAAAGAGATCTTTAATCTCAATGGGACTTTACCTGCTTATAAAAGCTACCGGTAAATAAAAAATAAATGAAAAATGTTATTACCTTTACTTATAAATGAAATCCATGCCAGCTCCTTCTGATCAAAAGCATCGATAACTTGTTTATAGAAGTATTCCTTATCTTTCTTCACTTTTAAAAAGTCTCTCAGAAAACTGCTATCAGACCGCTGCTATCAGTTAGCTCGGGTGCGGGCGACTCCCCTCTCATTCTGCTCCGTGGGTGATCTCTTTATCCTAGGAGCACCAAGAAACGACATGGCTTGAGCAGTTTGACTTTGTCTATTTTTCAATAAAACCTCAGTCCAGGTCGCTCTTTCGCTTGCTCGCCGGTATCTTGGGCAGGACTGCTGCTACAGCTAGCTGCTACAGCTAGCTGCTACAGCTAGCGTGCCCTGCCTGTCGGTCGGACCGTCGTCTCCACAGGTGGTACCGGTATATTAATAAAACATAGCTGCTTACTGTATTCAATAGCTTGGACCTTGAATCCTACTGAATAGCTCTTTATCTTCTTCGCTTTATGCGATTTCAAAGTGTTGAAATAAGCCCCCTCCATTTTGAAAATGATGAAAGGGGAAGCGTCACTCCTAACGTCACAAATTTGACCCGGCGGTAATAGTAAGCATGCGCTAATGAATTTGCAAAACGAGTTTGACCCGGCAGTAATTTAAGGCAAGCGCATATTACATGCCCGGCGGCATTTTTTAGGAAATACGGTAGCCTGCACACCTGTGGGATGTTCCAAATTAGTGTTTGATGAGCATTCCTCAACTTTATCAGTATTTATTGCCACCTTTCCCAACTTCTTTGTCACGTGTTGCTGGCATCAAATTCTAAAGTTAATGATTATTTGCAAAAAAAAATGGTTTTATCAGTTTGAACATCAAATATGTTCTCTTTGTAGCATATTCAACTGACTATGGTTTGAAAAGGATTTGCAAATCATTGTATTCCGTTTATATTTACATCTAACGCTATTTCCCAACTCATATGGAAACGGGGTTTGTAGTAATTCTATACAAAATAATATATGGTAAAATCAATTTTAAACCATATCTTCTATCCATAGTAAAAAGTTCTGTCGTCCTGGTTTGTTTTTCTTTTCCTGTTAATAATGTTGTAAAGAGCAGCGTGTTTGTGGTTACTGCGATTTAAAGACAGTTCATACAATAACTTGTTTTTCCTAAGTGCATGTAAAAGTACTGAATGCATTGTGTGACTGAGCAGAGATGGTGTGTTTGTCTTGCAGACGTCTGTGAAGAACATCTTCACCCTGAGCAACAGAAGTGGAATTTTAGGATGCGGATGGAGGATCAACAGCCCTCCCACATTAAGAAGAAAGAGGAATACCCACCGATCCCCCATTTTAAAGAGGAAGAGGAGGACCCACTGACACCCCGATTTAAAGAGGAAGGGGTAGATCCACTAAGTCCTCACATTAAGGATGAAGAGGAGGACCCACTGACCCCTCACATTAAAGAGGAAGATGAAGAACACAGCATCAGTCAGCAGGGAGAGCATCTAGAAGGACTGGAGGAGGTTGAAGTCACCAAGATGCCAGTGACTGGTGTCCCTGTGAAGAGTGAAGATGATGAGGTCAAAGGTGAAAGTGAGGAGAGGGGAGGGGGGGAGCCTCCAAGCAGCAGCTCAACACAACACATGACAACAGAAGCTGATGGAGACCACTGTGGAGGATCACAAGCAGACAAGCTCTTAGCTCCACTATCAGATAGTGAGGACACAACGTCACACTCTCCTGACACTGATGATGAAGACTCTAAAGATGATAAGACATGTCACACTGACAACACTCACTTCACATGTTCTCACTGTGACAAAACCTTTAAATACCATTGTCGTCTGAAAAGACACGTGAAAATGCACATTGGTGAAAAACCTTTTATCTGTTCAATATGTGGTAAAGGTTTTGTAGAAAGTCAGAGTTTGAAAAAACACACAATATTACACACTGGAGAAAAATCTTTTGTATGTTTAATCTGTACTAAAGGTTTTGTCGAAAGTCGCAATTTGAAAGTACACATGAGAACACACACTGGTGAAAAACCCTTTATCTGTTCAATGTGTGGTAAAGGTTTTGGACAAAGTCACCATTTGAAAGCACACATGAAAATACACACTGGTGAAAAACCTTTTTCTTGTTCAATATGTGGTAAAGGATTTGCACACAGTTCATGTTTGAAAAAACACAGAACAAGACATACTGGAGAAAAATCTTTTATATGTTCAATCTGTAATAAAGGTTTTGTTCTAAGTAACGATTTGAAAGTGCACAAGAGAACACACTCTGGTGAAAAACCTTTTATCTGTTCAATCTGTGGTAAAGGTTTTACAGAAAGTCAATATTTGAAAGTACATATGAGAAGACACTCTGGTGAAAAACCTTTTATCTGTTCAATCTGTAGTAAAGGTTTTGTAGAAAGTCGCAAATTGAAAGAACACATGAGAACACACACTGGTGAAAAAATAGTTTCTTGTTCAATCTGTGGCTTATCTTTTAAAAGGAAAGAACATTTGAAAGTGCACATGGGATCACACACTGGTGAAATACCGTTTTCCTGTTCAATTTGTAGTAAAAGTTTTGTAGAAAGTCGCAATTTAAAAGTACACATGCGAATACAAACTGGTGAAAAACCTTTTATCTGTTCAATCTGTGGTAAAGGTTTTGTACAATGTAACCATTTGAAAAGACACATGAGAACACACACTGGTGAGAAACCTTTTTCTTGTTCAATCTGTGCTAAAGGTTTTGCACAAAGTCACAATTTGAAAGTGCACATGAGAACACACACTGGTGAAAAAACGCTTTCCTGTTCAATCTGTAGTAAAGGTTTTTTAGAAAGTCGCAATTTGAAAGTACACATGAGAACACACACTGGTGAAAAACCTTTTATTTGTTCAATCTGTGGTAAAGGTTTTGTCCAATGTGGCCATTTGAAAAGACACGTGAGAACACACACTGGTGAAAAACCTTTTTCTTGTTTAATCTGTGGCTTATCTTTTACAAGGTAGGAACATTTGAAAGTACACATGAGAACACACACTAGTAAAAAACCCTTTTCCTGTTGAACCTGTGGTAAAGGTTTTACACAAAATCAGTGTTTGAAAAGACACACAAGAACACGCACTGGTGGAAAATCACATTCTTGTTCAATCTGCAACATAAGTTTTTGTGAACAATCAACTGCTGTAGCAGGAGAGAAAGTGTGTGAGTTGCAGTGTGTGTGGTGAAAGATTCTCTTATAAGTACCAGTGAGTGTAAGAAACACAAGTGTGCTGGTGAGAACCGCAGCAGCAAATGAAACTGCAGGATTTGAAATAAACTGTCAAGACTTTAATTCTGCCTTTCTAACATCAGCACATATAACATGTTTGACATTGTTGTTTGTGTAACAATATCTTTAATATGCTTCTACATTTAATATGAGTGTTTTTTCAGTCATGTAAATACATTAATATGCAACATCGTGTACTTTATTAAAAAATAAACAGAACAATTTGGTGAGCGTGAACAGTAAAAGACACATGTTATGTACAATAAACATTGTATGCGTATATATATTCATAGTACAATTTTAGATATTCATAATAGTCTTTTATATGTGTCTGAAATATTGAAGTATTACATATTTGTATTTCTAAATGTTAATAATCCCATGGATTAGCACCTTTATATGATATTCATATGTTCTGGTTCACATCTGAAACATCTTCTGGACCACTTTAGGAAGCATATTATTATTTACTTTATACATCATTTGTCTTTTATACCATTTTAAAATGTGTAACTTTTTGAATCATTTGTTGTCTCAATACCATTTTATTAATGATCTTTATTACTCTCTTTTGGAATATGATGATTGTGTTGTGATTGTTTTATATGTATGTCCTAAGACCTTTATGTAATAAAAAAAAATGGGAGAGACATTGGCTGAATTGTTTTACAAATTTAAATTTGTGGATTTAAAAAAAAATCCCCATGGCCTCAATAAATAAACGGGACGTCCCAGAGAGTACATTAGACTGCATGGTATGCTTTGATACACAATCCACTAAATTATTTATTCTAGTCTTTAATCGTTTGTTCTTCTCTTGAACTACGCAGCTAGAGGAACATGAGCAAAAACAAGTCGAAAGTGAAGCCATGAAAATGCTTTTAACCACAAGAAAGCTCCTGTTTCACTTAATAATTGGGTGCTTTTCTGAACTGTAAAAACATTTATAGTTATTTCATTTTACATCTTCTCAGTTGTTTATTTTTTCTCACCTCGGTCTTTGACATACTTAGGCTACATTTGTACTTCTCTGATTTGGGACATTTGGTTTGAGCATCTTCCTGGTTCAATTTGTGTTTGGAATCACAGAAATACCCGCACACTTTCTGTGTATCTGGTTTTTGGAGTTGTTGGGAAGAAAAAAAGTCTGTGATTTGAACCAACCCGGCAGGTGGCTTGTTCAGTCTCCTGACCGTGGCTTTCTCTTAAGGTGACTCCATCATTTTTCACAGAAATGATGCCTTAGCTTGGACATATTACACTCACATATCTTTCACTTGTTCCCATTCCAGACAATGCTGTTGCTATTACGGCTCTTGTAACGACAGGGAAGTTCTTCTTGGACTGGAATATTTCGGTGTGTATGGTCTACTCTCAGGAACTGTTCCACACTTCAGTCAGGGAAGCAATAGTAATAGTTCGGAAATATCACGTCTAGCGCCGGTGTGAATGATGAGGTTCGCCCTTCAAAATGGATTCCGGCATGCACTTCTGGTAAAAATTCAAACCCTTTTATACAAGTGTGGTTCATGCGGCAGGTGGCACGGAGCCCACATTACGTCATAGGTCATAGGTTAGATTTGTATTTTTCTTAAAGAAAACGTTCCAATTAAGTGTACACAGTGCACATTATACAAAAAATTGTACTTACGTGCGGTGGAGAAGAAGACGGCACTGAGACAGAAGTGTCGCTTAGCCTTAGGCGTGTTTATTACAATAAAGGAATGACGTGGGGGAGTAACCCAAATATGTATGGTGTGACTACGTGTTGACTTTAGCTGGGTGTTACCAGGAGTTGTTGAAGGTACTTGTTGAGGAAGGTGCGGAAGTCCAGAAGGAGCAAGGCAGTTTCGGAGGTCCGTGGGACAAATCCCTGTTCTCCAGCAGGTGTTGCAGGACCAGGCAGACATTCTTGTTGATGCTCCTGCGAGTTCTGAGAAAAAAATCAAAATTTCATCCAAAAAAACCCACAACAAAGTGGTCCAACCTGTCCCACAGAACATGATTAACTAATGCCTGGAAGACATTAGTTAATCGAAACGGCATGATCCTATACTCGAAATGTCCAACATGGGTGTCATCACACTCCTTGATAAGCACCAGGTGAAAAGTGTTGCGGAGGTCAAGTTTACTGAGTATGGTGGCGGGAGAGAGGTGCTCAAAAGAGGAACTCAGGAGGGGTAGAGGATACTTGTTCTTGATTGTGATGCAGTTCAGCTGTCGATAGTCAATGCAGGGCTTTAATGACTCGTCCTTCTTGCTCACAAAGAAGAATCCCGCTGCCACCGGGGACTTTGATGCCTGAGGTGAGAGATTCAGAGATGTGGTCCTGCATGGCCTGTATAGAAAGGTTGTAAAGCCGGCAGGAGGGAAGGACAGCGTTGGGAAGCAGAGCAATTGCGCAGTTATAGGGTTTTTGCGGGGGAAGGGAAAGCGCACGTTCCTTGTTAAATTATGCCGCTAGATCATGGTTCACAAAGGGAACACTGGAATCGTCTGTGGGAGGTGAGACGGTTTTAGGCCTGCGGCCTGGGGGAACTGCCGCTTTAAGGCAGCGTGCGTGGCATGCTGTGCTCCATGCTAGGACCTTGCCCGTGGGCCAAGAAATATGGGGGTTGTGTTCACAGAGACATAAGCGCCCGAGGACTAAGCGAGCGACGGTTGCGTCAAACACCCAGAGGCTGAGGGTCTCAGTGTAGTTCCCTGAGATGGTCAGGGATGGGACTCTCTGCGGTGCTTTATGGGGCCGAGGGGATGGCCGTCCAGGGCTTGTGCATGTAAGAAAGTCTCCAGGGGCAGGAGGGTTATCCCGGCTTAGCAAGCAAACTCCTGGTCAATGAAGCTGTCGTTTGCTCCAAAATCCAGGTAGGTCCCCACGGATAGAGTTCTAGAGCTTCAGGACAGGGTCGCCGGGGAGATAATGCCTGGGTCCTTGTTAGTGTGGGAAACGGAGGTATGGCTCACCAGGATTCCCCTAGCTAGTGAGCCTTGTCTTTTGGCCAGGTCGGACAGCTGATGACGTGTCCTGCAGAAGAGGCAGAGGCACAGCAGAAACCTCCTCTCCCTTTCCTCTGCTGCTAGGCGTGACCTGCCTAGCTTCATGGGCTCCTCGGTTCCAGCCGGAATGGACGGAGATACAGATCGAAACACAGTGGTGTGGTCAGCTGGTCGAAACTTAAGGGTCGGAGTGGGGCTAGCGGTAGTCTGCGCTCGCTCCGCTGCTCTCGTGACAAGCCTTTGGTCCATCAGGAGCGCCAGATTAAGAGCTTGGTATGAGGTAGGTCGGTCTCGCAACAAGTTGTCCTTATGGCCTTGCTCAGTCCCTTTCTGTATGCGCTCTGGAGCACCTTGTCTCCCCACTCGCTGTCATCAGCAAGGGTGCAGAACTCGAGGGTGTATGCTGCAACCGAGCTAGAGCGCTGCTGGATGGAGTGAAGTATGGAGGCGGCGTCCCCCCGTCCATGGGGTGATCGAACACTGCCCAGAATTGGGAGCGGAAGGCAACATAGTTGGTGCCCAGCCCATCGGACTTGTCAACCCCTGTTGTGGCCCCTCTAAGCGACTGACCCGAGAGTAGCGAAAAAATTAAAGCAATTTTTGCCCCGTCAGAAGCGAAACAAGAGGGTTTATGCTTAAAAATGAGCTCCCATTGTACCAAAAATTCCCAGCAAAACTCAAAATCCCCCTCGAATGGTCTGGGACCGCAATCTTGGGTTCTCAGGTGTGGGAGGGGTGCCAGGCAGCGGTTGCTGCCGGCGCGCTTGGATCTGACACAAAAGGAGAATCAAGGCTAAGACTAATGGTGTCCAATCTTGCAAGCAGGCTGGCAAAGGAGACCTCGAGCTTGTTCTCCAGGTTCGAGAAACGCTCTTGGTGCTGCTGGAGTACCGTGTTCAAAGCCAAGATTTCAGGAATTGTGGGGGGTCGGGGGGGGGGGAGCGTGGATCGCGCTCCGCCACTGCATGAGGTCACACTTCTATTAAAACATTAATGCTAAGGTTTCGTCCAGTAGTGGACCAGCAACGTCTGATGATGATGATGATGATGGTGATGATGATGATGATGGTAATGATGTATCTGTGCAAGTGAACAAATTGATCCACAAGGGACAACAACCCTTTCCACAGTAGACTACACACACATCATAAACATGAATCTTAGAAGCCTACAACAATATATTTGAAGATTTTAGGATTAAAAGTGAAGATGTGAGGTGAAATAAGTACAAATGCAGCAATAAAAACAACCAACTCCACACGCGATGTGGTCAGTGATGTGTTGCTAATGTCAGCCTTTTTCTTCTTTGTTGATGTTTTGCAGTAGTTAACATCCATGATATAACAATGCTGCTAATCTACCAGAGTCCATAAACTTATTAAATCATACTTTTATTTGGATAATAACATCAATACATTGCAGTGGAAAATTTATGGAAAACAACAAATGAAAATAATAAGATGTCCTCTCTTCAGCAATGAGAAAATAGAATACAATAGTAGCTACTTGTATAATATTCAATATATGAACACAACCTAAAAACTAAGTACAGGACAACATATAACGGTAAAAGATGAGAAGCACTTCATACAACATCAAATATACATTCATATTAAACATGCTGTGTTTTTAGAATACTTTTAGCACGATCACTGTTCAAGTGTTTTTAAATCCCTGCAGCTTCCGTGACTGTTACACACTTGTGTTTACTGACCTGATACTTAAACCTAAATGTCTTATCACACACAGTGCAACTAAATGGTTTCTCTCCAGTGTGTGTTCTCATGTGTGTGGTGATGTATTGTTTTCTGGAGAAACTCTTCTTACAAACAGGGCAAGTAAAAGGTTTCTCTCCAGTATGTGTTCTCATGTGTATGGTCATGTCAATCTTTCTGGAGAAACTCTTCTTACAAACAGAGCAAGTAAAAGGTTTCTCTCCAGTATGTGTTCTCATGTGTCTGGTCATGACAAGGTTTGTGGAGAAACTCTTCTTACAAACAGAGCAAGTAAAAGGTTTCTCTACAGTATGTGTTCTCATGTGCGTGGTCATGTCAAACTTTCTGGAGAAACTTTTCTTACAAACAGAGCAAGTGAAAGGTTTCTCTCCAGTATGTATTCTCATGTGTATGATCATGGTGAGTTTTCTGGAGAAATTCTTCTTACACACAGAGCAAGTAAAAGGTGTCTCTCCAGTATGTGTTCTCATGTGTGTGGTCATGTTACGCTTTCTGGAGAAACTCTTCTTACAAGCAGGGCAAGTAAAAGGTTTCTCACCAGTATGTGTTCTCATGTGCATGGACATGTCAGGCTTTGTGGAGAAACTCTTCTTACAAACAGAGCAAGTAAAAGGCTTCTCTCCAGTGTGTGTTCTCATGTGTCTTTTCATTTGCTCATTTATGGAGAATTTTTTGGGACACACTGAGCACGGAAAAGGTTTTTCTCCAGTGTGTGTTCTCATGTGTGTGGTCATGTCAACCTTTCTGGAGAAACTCTTCTTACAAACAGAGCAAGTAAAAGGTTTCTCTCCAGTATGTGTTCTCATGTGTCTGGTCATGACGAGCTTTGTGGAGAAACGCTTCTTACAAACAGAGCAAGGAAAAGGTTTCTCTCCAGTGTGTGTTCTCATGTGTGTGGTCATAGCAAGCTTCACGGAGAAACTCTTCCTACAAAAAGAGCAAGCAAAAGGTTTCTCTCCAGTGTGTGTTCTTATGTGTGTGGTCATTTGTTGCTTTGTGGAGAAACTCTTCATACAAACAGAGCAAGTAAAAGGTTTCTCTCCAGTATGTGTTCTCATGTGTCTGGTCATGGCACGCTTCGTGGGGAAACTTTTCTTACAAACAGAGCAAGGAAAAGGTTTCTCTCCAGTATGTATTCTCATGTGTACTGTGAAATTACTCTTGAGTCTAAATGATTTCCCACATTCAGAGCAGTCAAAGTGTTTGTTGTTAGTGTGATGTCTTTTATCACCTTTAGAGTCATTTTTACTCTTCAAAGGTTTTTGGATGTGGTCACTGTGATCAGAAGAGTCTGACATCATGTGGTCCATGTCTGACAGTGGAGCAAAGATACTGTCTGGTTCTGACTTTATATCTTCACAATGCTCTCCATCAGCTTCTGTGATGTGTTGACTTACAAGCTCCGCCCCTCTGTTCTCCTCACTTTGACTGTGATGAAGCTGTAAGGACTGAGCTTCATCTTCATCATGAAGCTGCTCCTCTTTAATGTGGGAGGGGGCCTTTAGTTCCTTTTGTCCCACACTGGAGCTCCACTCCTGCTGCTTGGAGGGAATCTCTTCATGACTCTCTGCTGACACCTGCTGGACGTCTGCAGAACATAAAACACAAATGAGGTGTTACTGTATTGAAGTTTGCAGTATTCAAACTATTCACATGTGAGCTAGGCCAAATAGACAGTGATGGGCAAGCGACCTGGAAAATGTAGTAAGCTAAGCTACAAGTTACTCTTCATTAAATGTAGCAAAATTATTCTCAGAGAATTGTAGCAAGCTACACTACACGCTACACTGCAAAAGTAGCTGGCCACATCAAAGCTACATTTAACAGCATTTCTATCTATTGGCCCTCATGTATAATATCCATGTTAATGTAACAAAGAGTGTACAAATAGACCCAGTGAGGGTTCTTTGCTGTTAACTATCTGTCATTTAGCTGGGGACACCTTACAACTACCTCAAGGAGTCCCTGCGATCCACTGCATGTATTTTTTAAATTTATTTTATTTCTACCCTTCTTGAGACACCATCAAGGAAAAGTAGCTTCCGTATGAGGAGGTGTGAACAAGTTAGGACATACATCATGGTCCCAATACGGAAAACCATTGCATCTAATAGACAATGTCTCATTTGCACCCCTAGTGGTGAAATATATCAAAATTAGGGTGGTCCCAAAAAGGAGGAATTTTTCAAATTGACTGTGTGTCAGTTTTAAAAGTGCTTCCGTTCTGGTCAACATATGTAATAACAAGTGTATGTAAGAAATTGAAATGTGCCTCCTTTGGCCAAAATGTATAAAATAAATATGTATACAGAGACATACTGTAATAACTTGAAGTAAATAATGAATATTAAAAATTAATTTCAAACAAAACATTTAAAACTAAACTTATTAAAATTAACTAAAAGCTTATTTTTTTATATTTGCATAGTATGTACATACTATTGGTGTAAATACAAATCGTTATATATCTAGAAAGGGTGGTCCTAAAGAGGTAGGCACTGCTACATTTAATAGAGAGACAAATACTAGAGTCTGTGAACATTGCTCCAAAGTCAAGAGTTTTTGTTGATTTAATGTGCATACAAAAGTGAACATTGACAGGTGCAAAGGCAGCAATATATGATACAACAAGACGGCAGCTAAAGAAGGACTTCTATATTCATCCCCAGAAAACCCGCCAGGTGAGCAGCTGATTTTACCACTTCTGGTGCTGACGTAAGACAACCCGCATCCCATATGTTTTTTTTTTTATGAAATGAGCTTTTTTCCGTCATATAATCAATCATTTTGTGTGATCAGTTTAACAGTACAGATTATACATATTTTACAGTCATACACATTTACACACAAAAAGAAAACAACAAGAATGACGGAAAAAGGAAGAGGCTGAAGCCAAAGCTTATATTTGCCTTGGCACTAAGAGGGATTACCCCCAATACTTCTTTGATGGAAACAAAAATAATGACAATATACTGTAAATGAAGTAGTTGAGAGCTTCAATAATTATTTTGTAAATATTGGACCAAAATTGGAAGAAAGGATTCCGGACCCAGTTTTAACTGAGGACTATAATGAAGCCATAGAGCGAAATCCCAACTCCATGTTCCTCAGGAAGTTGCACCAATTTATAAAAATGGAGACAAACACCAATTTACAAATAATAGACCTGTTTTTTTACTTCCACAATTTTCTAAAATAATTGAAAAACTGTTCAAAAACAGATTAGCGAGTTCCACAAACAAACATAGAATATTACAAACCCGTTTCCATATGAGTTGGGAAATTGTGTTACATGTAAATATAAACGGAATACAATCCTTTGCAAATCATTTTCAACCCATATTCAATTAAATATGCTACAAAGAAAACATAAGGTATTTCCTTGAATTGCCGCCGGGGCGCTAATTAATTTAAAACCTCTTCTCACTCCTGCACTTACCAAAGGTATGCGGAAAAAGTAAGCATGCGCTAATGGTTTTAAAACCTTTTCTCACTCCGGCACTTACCAAAGGCATGCAGTAAAAATGTGAGTGTGATGTAAGCTTGGACCTTAAATCCTACAGAATAGCTCTTAATCTTCTTCCCTTTATGCGATTTCAAATTACCGGTATTGAAATCAGCCTCCTCCATTTTGAAAATGATGACAGGGGAAGTGTCACTCATGACGTCACGAGTTTGACCAGCGGTGATACTAAGCATGCGCTAATTATTTTGCAAAGCGAGTTTGACCCGGCAGTAATTCAAGGCAGGCGCATACTATATGCCCTGCGGCAATTCAAGGAAATACGGTATTTGATTTTCAAACTGATTAACTTTTTTTTTGTTGCAAATATAATGCCAGCAACACCTGACAAAGAAGTTGGGAAAGGTGGCAATAAATACTGATAAAGTTGAGGAATGCTCATCAAACACTTATTTGGAACATCAGGTGTGCAGGCTAATTGGGAACAGGTGGGTGCCATGATTGAGTATAAAAGCAGCTTCCATGAAATGCTCAGTAATTCACAAACAAGGATGAGGCGAGGGTCACCACTTTGAAAGCAAATTGTCAAACAGTTTTAGAACAACATTTCTCAACAAGCTATTGCAAGGAATTTAGGGATTTTACCAACTACGGTCTGTAAAATCATCAAAAGGTTCACAGAATCTGAAGAAATTACTGAACTTTTGATCCCTCAAGCGGAACTGCATCAAAAAGCAACATCAGTGTGTAAAGGATATCACCACATGGGCTCAGGAACACTTCATAAAATCACTGTCAGTAACTACACTTGGTCGCTACATCTGTAAGTGCAAGTTAAAACTCTACTATGCAAAGCCAAACCCATTTATCAACAGCACCCAGAAACGCCGCCCGCTTCGCTGGGCCTGAGCTCATCTAATATGGACTGATGCAAAGTGGAAAAGTGTCCTGTGGTCTGACGAGTCCACATTTTCAATTATATTTGGAAACTGTGGACGTGGTGTCCTCTGGAACAAAGAGGAAAATAACCATCCGGATTGTTATGGGCGCAAAGTTCAAAAGCCAGCATCTGTGATGGTATGGGGGTGCATTAGTGCCCAAGGCATGGGTAACTTACACATCTGTGAAGGCACCATTAATGCTGAATGGTCCATACAGGATTTGGAGCAACATATGTTGTCATCCAAGCAACGTTATCATGGACGCCCCTGCTTATTTCAGCAAGACAATGCCAAACCACGTGTTACAACAGCGTGGCTTCGTAGTAAAAGAGTGCGGGTACTTTCCTGGCCCGCCTGCAGTCGAGACATGTCTTCCATCGAAAATGTGTGGCGCATTATGAAGCGTAAAATACAACAGCGGAGACCCCGGACTGTTGAACGACAGAAGCTCTACGTAAAACAAGAATGGTAAAGAATTCCACTTTCAAAGCTTCAACAATAAGTTTCCTCAGTTCCCAAACGTTTATTGAGTGTTGTTAAAGGAAAAGGTGATGTAACACAGTGGTGAACATGCCTGTGACAGGTTTCCAGCCGTCATTGTGCGGGTTACATGGACCATCGATGCAAGACGCATTGTAGCAGGTTTGACTCTTGTTTATTGTTTCAATAAACATGCTTTCGTTCCAGTCGATTGCGCCAATTTCTAGCACGACCTCCTTCCCTGCTCGTCTCGGCGCGCCTTTCGGTGGCCAGTGGCTGCGTCTTCCACGGGGGCTCATCTTTCTCCTGGTCGCTCTCGTCGTCTTCGTTTTTGGGTGTTTCTTCTCCTACTTCTGCCACGATTGATTCTCCTTCTCCCCTTTTATGTTGCAGCAGAAGATGCAGGGATTGAGAGCAGGTGTGTCGTTTATGCACCTGACTCTGATGGCTGCAGTGTCGCTCCAGGCGTGTCCCGCCTCTCCGCTCCGCTGCATGCTCCGCCTCCTGGCCGCCATCTTGGGCAGGACCGCTGTTTGTCCTAGCCTGCTGTCGGCTCGTCGGCTCAGTCTCTCCACAATGCCCTTTCCCAACTACTTTGGCACGTGTTGCAGCCATGAAATTCTACGTCAATTATTATTTGCAAAAAAAAATAAAGTTTATGAGTTTGAACATCAAATATCTTGTCTTTGTAGTGCATTCAACTGAATATGGGTTGAAAAGGATTTGCAAATCATTGTATTCCGTTTATATTTACATCTAACACAATTTCCCTACTCATATGGAAACGGGGTTTGTAATACTTGGTCGATATTCAAGCCACAAAATGCAAATGGGGTATTGTTGGCGTTTTTTGGATGCTTAGAGAGGACCTCCCATTGGCTCCATTGCAAGTGGACTTTTATTTACATTTATGAGTTAGAATTAGGGCTGGGCGATATATGGAATATACTCGATATATTGTGGGTTTGTCTCTGTGCGATATAGAAAATGACCATATAGTGCTATTGGAGTATACTTTCTCACGCAGTTCCTTTAGCTGCGGGCATTACACTCAGAGGTGGGTGGAGTAGCCAGAAATTGTACTCAAGTAAGAGTACTGTTACTTTAGAGATTCATTACTCAAGTAAAAGTAAGGAGTAGTCACCCAAATATTTACTTCAGTAAAAGTAAAAAGTATGTTGTGAAAAAACTACTCAAATACTGAGTAACTGATGAGTAACCTGTTCGTTTAATGATGACGGCAACGAGTGATGCACAAAAAAAATTTAAAAAGCAATGAACAAATTCAGAGCCAGGAATATCTCTTAAGCAACTAAAACAATAATATATATTTGGTTTTACACTGTATTGAAAAAAAATGTTCAGCGTTTAACAATCTATGTGAAACCTTTCAATCCGGTTTCAGGGCAAATCACTCGACTGAGACAGCCCTCGCAAAATTGACTAATGATCTATTGCTAACGATGGACTCTGATGCGTCATCTATGTTGCTGCTCCTCGATCTTAGCGCTGCTTTCGATACCGTCGATCATAATATTTTATTAGAGCGTATCAAAACACAAATTGGTATGTCAGACTTAGCCCTGTCTTGGTTTAACTCTTATCTTACTGATAGGATGCAGTGCGTCTCCCATAACGTCTCCCATAACAGTGTGACGTAACGTGTGGAGTTCCCCAGGGTTCGGTCCTTGGCCCTGTACTCTTCAGCATCTACATGCTCCCGCTAGGTGACATCATACGCAAATACGGTATTAGCTTTCACTGCTATGCTGATAACACCCAACTCTACATGCCCCTAAAGCTGACCAACACGCCGGACTGTAGTCAGTTGGAAGCGTGTCTTAATGAAATTAAACAATGGATGTCCGCTAACTTTTTGCAACTTAACGCCAAAAAAACGGAAATGCTGATTATCGGTCCTGCTAGACACCGACCTCTATTTAATAATACAACTTTAACATTTGACAACCAAATAATAAAACAAGGTGACTCGGTAAAAAATCTGGGTATTATCTTTGACCCAACTCTCTCCTTTGAGTCACACATTAAAAGCGTTACTAAAACGGCCTTCTTTCATCTCCGTAATATCGCTAAAATTCGCTCCATTTTGTCCACTAAAGACGCCGAGATCATTATCCATGCGTTTGTTACGTCTCGTCTCGATTACTGTAACGTATTATTTTTGGGTCTAGCATTAAAAGATTACAGTTGGTACAAAATGCGGCTGCTAGACTTTTGACAAGAACAAGAAAGTTTGATCATATTACGCCTGTACTGGCTCACCTGCAATGGCTTCCTGTGCACTTAAGATGTGACTTTAAGGTTTTACTAATTACGTATAAAATACTACACGGTCTAGCTCCAGCCTATCTTGCCGGTTGTATTGTACCATATGTCCCGGCCAGAAATCTGCGTTCAAAAGACTCCGGCTTATTAGTGATTCCTAGAGCCCAAAAAAAGTCTGCGGGCTACAGAACGTTTTCGGTTCGGGCTCCAGTACTCTGGAATGCCCTCCCGGTAACAGTTCGAGATGCTACCTCAGTAGAAGCATTTAAATCTCACCTTAAAACTCATCTGTATACTCTAGCCTTTAAATAGACCTCCTTTTTAGACCAGTTTATCTACCGCTTCTTTTCTTTCTCCTATGTCCCCCCCTCCCTTGTGGAGGGGGTCCGGTCCGATAACCATGGATGAATTACTGGCTGTCCAGAGTCGAGACCCAGGATGGACAGCTCGTCGGGACCCAGGATGGACCGCTCGCCTGTATCGATTGGGGACATCTCTACGCTGCTGATCCGCCTCCGCTTGAGATGGTCTCCTGTGGACGGGACTCTCGCTGCTGTCTTGGATCCGCTTTGAACTGAACTCTCGCGGCTGTGTTGGAGCCACTATGGATTGAACTTCCACAGTATCATGTTAGACCCGCTCGACATCCATTGCTTTCCATTGCATCTGAGGTCCTCTCCAAGGTTTCTCATAGTCAGCATTGTCACTGGCGTCCCACTGGATGTGAATTCTCCCTGCCCACTGGGTGTGAGTTTTCCTTGCCCTTTTGTGGGTTCTTCCGAGGATCCGAGGATGTTGTAGTCGTAATGATTTGTGCAGTCCTTTGAGACATTTGTGATTTGGGGCTATATAAATAAACATTGATTGATTGATTGATTCAAAATTAATTTTACCTTTGCAAGCTCATGATACTATTGGCTAAGTTTTATATTCATAAATGTAAGTTTCTCAATAACCGACCTGTTTTTTGTGCCTTTAAAAAAGATTTAGAAACCTACAATTGAAACACTCTACCTCTAACAACCAAAAAGCTGTGAAAACGATGATGCTGTGTTCCAAATTTAAGTTAATTACTGAGATTGAGTGAGCCTATGGCTTTGCACTTTGTTTACTTTATATATATATTTTTTTGCATTCTATTTTAGTTACTTTGAATTTACAACCCCCTGGCGCTGTTTTGTATGTTTTTGTATACTGTTTTGTACAGTTTTTGTACTTACTTTGATTATTATTTTCAACTGTTAGTAAATGTTGAAATCTATAAATAAAGATTTATTTTAAAAAAAAGTGTGCAGTTAATCATGTGACCGCCTGGCTCTGTTCTATTGGTGAAACGGAGTCAAACGTCACCAGTGACTGCATTTGATTGGTGAAACGCAGGTATGTGATAGATCCTACTTTGAAGGTCTGTCTGACAAAACAAACACAAACAAAGCGTTCATTAACAGATCGATAAAAATCAGTAGCGAGTAGCGAGCTGAATGTAGATAAATGGAGCGGAGTAAAATTAGCGTTTCTTCTCTATAAATATACTCAAGTAAAAGTAAAAGTATGTTGCATTAAAACTACTCTTAGAAGTACAATTCATCCCAAAAGTTACTCAAGTAGATGTAACGGAGTAAATGTAGCGCGTTACTACCCACCTCTGATTACACTACAGGCTCTTCTCACGCTTTCTCTTCCCTCCTTCTCACAGAGACGTAAAACAAGCGCACCTTCTTACATACGTCACATACTGTCGCGCATGCAACGTCATATGCACTCGCAGAGCAGACAGGTAGCGGCATGGTAACGTTAGCTGTGGTGCAAACGGAGTGGTGCTAGTGGTAATACCAGAGAAAGAACGTGCTAATATGGTAACAAATGAAGGAATAATTAATTCCCAAGAAAAACGGCACGGGGTCCATCATATGGCGGTGGTTTGGCTTCAAGCGGGAAGACGTTGAACAGACAACCGTAATATGTCAAGTATGCGGCAAAAGCGTTGCTACAAAAAAGTAGCAGCACTGCTAATATGTAGCATCATTTGAAAAGTCACCCGCTAGAGAATGAGGAATGCTTGAAACTCTGCATGTCAACATCTCAGTTTGGTGCCACACCCACAAAATGCCCAAGCAACACCGTATGAAAAAAATAGTCAACAACAGAAGGAGATAACGTCTGCAGGAACCTACCACATAGCGAAGGACATACACTTTGATTTCCTATTATGCAGCACATTTTTATTTGACACTTATTGAAATATGTTGTGTGACATCATGCACAAAAGTGCTCTTCATTTGTTTTCAACTATTGTAGTGGCGTTCTGTACAAAAAGTGCCCATTAATTTAGTGTTTTGATATGTCATCTTCCTGACATCATGCACAAAAGTGCACTAATAGCTTGTTTTAAAATGTCTCTGACAATCTTACACTTTCTGTTTGGATGACATGAATGTTTGTGCCACTGCTTAATAACTGTTTAATAAATACAGTTTTGCTAAATTGACTTAGTTGTGGTTTCACTTTCAGCATGAAAGTTTAAAATGATCATATATTAATGCAGTATGAACAAGATTGTTTTAATGTAGACACATAGAATCATCTTACTGGTGTGATTATATGCATCAAGTGTTCATTCAAGGCTAAGGTAAAATATCCAGATCGTGTATCGTGACAAAGCCTAAAAATATTGAGATATTAAACAAAGGCCATATCGCCCAGCCCGAGTTAGAATTTTTTTGTGTGTTTAATATATCCACCATCATGTCTTTATAATGATTGTGAATGATAGAAAAATTCCCAAAAAGTGCAGTTCCCCTCTAAATTCAAATGATTAGATTTAAGACTTTAAGTTTATGAGCATGAACTGATGAAGCCTACTTGGATGAGAGGACAAACGTCTTCTAAGACAAAGTGAAGAGTCCAGTTGTGATGGATTGAATGCCCTGAGAATAAAATGATATGTGGATGTTGTACTTACTTGGACTGTGATGAAGCTGTGAGGACTCAGGTGGTTTGTCTTCATGCTCTTCAGTCTTCACAGAGACAACAGTCAGTGGAAACTTGCTGAGATCAGCCTCCTCCTGCCCTAGAAGACACTCTTCCTCCTGAGTGATCCACACTTCCTCCTCTTCCTCTTTAATGTGAGGGGGCTGCTGGACGTCTGTTGGGTAAATAAGTAAATAAGATAAAGAGAGAATAGAAATAGTTTTGGACTGACACTGTTAACACAATGATATTATTTCTGTTCTTCCGTGTGTTGTGTTAAAAGTGTGTAGCAAAACAACCAATAAAAACATAGGAAATACCTCCTTTTTCCTAAAATTAATTCAAAAGTGGTACAGTGTGTACAAAAACAGACTTGGAAATTTGATGGATGGCGATTTGAAACGTTTTTATAAGTACGAGACAGTATTAATTGAGGCATTCTTAACTTTACACCCACTGATGTCCATCCATCCATTTTCTAAGTGTGTAAATATTTTATTTTGTATATGGTCTATGACACCTACAATTTAACTGTTAACTTAACTACGATTTTGTAATGACCATAACTTCAATACCATGGGAAAAAAAAAATCTTAATCCCAAAATCAATTAAAAAACATTCATGGTATGTTATTGTCATCATGCAAAATGCTTTTTTGTGGTCATTTTGTTGGCTGGGCCAAAAGGAACTTTTACCAAAAACATGTTTTATTATGTGTTTTTTTTATGGAGTATCTCCATCAACAATTCCTCTTTAGGAATTGGAGACCATCTACGACACGCTGAAGGAAAGTCAGTCACCTTTATGTTCTTTTAATAAATCAAGTGTTGACTACTTTGGTTATTGAACATACATGTTTACTTTCACTTATTGATGCATGTAGGTCAGAATCAGGAAGTGAAATTATAATTTTAATTAGATTTGATTACAGTATAAAATGTATTTAGTGACTGTGTGAGTTTGGTGTAAACATGTTGTTACAGGTTTACATCTTCTTGGGGACTGGAACACAGATATGTCCCGAAAGGATGCACCCATTTTAAAACCTTCACTAAGCTGTGCCACCAACATTGTCTCACTTAGCTCATTAAGCAAACTACCATGGTGAGTGAGTCCTTTTAAACCTTCATAGTTACTTCTGACCAGTTTAAGAACACCACAAGTGTGCAGCTTAAGTGATCATTCCATGATTTTCTGTACCTGTAAAGAACATAGTGTTATATTTCTACCGAGGAGTATTTAAGCTCAGTCACCCACAGCTGGTCTTGTTGGTTAATTTATCCTCCACCTCCTACGTGCATGCGCCTGCTTCACCTTGTCTGTCCTGGTACGTTGATTTTCCTTAATCCTGTATTTCCTAACGTTGTTGTGTTTGTTTCCTAGCCTTTTTGAGGCAGTAAAGACTTTATCCTGTGCCTTGTGCGCCCTGGCTTTTCCCCTGCCGACCACTGGGGAACCTGTTCCATTTAGTATTCATGGTGTGCACGTCTACCCCATCGCATTTTGTTACACTTTTTGGATTCGTTAAATGTATTCCTTTTTGTTATTCAAACTTGCCTCCCATCTCTGCATCCCGGGGTCACCCCCTTGACCAGTTAATAACACATAGAACCGAGGCTGACGGACACAATACAAGCAAAGCTACAATCCTCAAGACCTAGACTAGCAAGGCTTTCAATGACAAACTGCCAAAATTAAGACTCGCCTTGGTGCTTGCAAGTACACGTGTGTTTGGGTCAATACCTAACCTCAGAAAAGTAGAAAACTTCACAGTCAAAGTGGGTGACAATATTATAACAAACAAAAATGTGATTACCTATCTTGGCTGCATCCTAGAGACTAATCTCTCCAGTGAAAAAATGACTACTAAAGGTAGTTTAAGAATCAACCGACAAATTCTGTTCTTACTAGTGTTGTCCCGATACCAGTATTTTGGTACCGGGACCTGTACCAAAATGTATTTAGATATTTTTCTAAATAAAAGTGACCACAAAAAACTGCACCATTGGCTTTATTTCAACAAAAAAATCGTAGGGTACATTAAACATATGCTTCTTATTGCACGTTTGTCCTTAAATAAAATAGTGAACATACTGGACAACTTGTCTTTTAGTAGTAAGTAAGCAAACAAAGGCTCCTAATTTAGTCTGCTGACATATGCAGTAACATATTGTGTCATTTATATTCTATTAGTGTGTGTGTTTGTACAAACAGGGTGTGTGTGATGCGTCAGTGCAGTAGCATTGTGTAGAAGTGCTTGTAGTTAGAGCATGTTGCATTTTGCATGTTGCATTTTGCATGTTGCATTTTGCATGTTGCATGTTGCATGCTGCTTCTGCCTGCTACTGTCTGCTTTCAGCTACTGCCACCGGCTAGCCCTCCTTACGGCGGGTGAAAAGCCGAGCGCAAAAGCCTCCTCTTGCCGGTACACAGCCTCTCCACCACCAAGACTCCTACAGTGCCTCCTCGCGGCCACACACGGTAACTGGGACGTCGCGGTCTCAGGCTAAACTGTAGGGGATCTCGGAGCAGCAGTGGGCCCCAGAGGCGAGGTGTGCAGACCCACCGGTGTGTGGACACGCCCTGGCATCCGCTAACCACTGCCCCATCTATTGGTCAAATAGTTAATAATAAGAACACCTTCTTCCAGACTAAGCCTCTGCACCGGGTATCCTGGAGACACCCCAGATCTAAACATTAGCACCAGCTCGACCTAATAATCACAAGGCGAGAGGCCCATAACAGCGTGCTTCTCACAAGGACGTTTCACAGTGCTGACTGCGACACGGACCATTCACTAGTCCTCAGCAAGGTCAAGCTTTGACCAAAACAGATCTATCACACCAAGCAGATGGCCCGTCCACGCATCAATGCCAGCCGTTATACCAAACCGGCTGTCACACAACGCTTCCTCACCTCCCTTGACCAAGCACTCTATGGACCATCAATCAGGCAAAGTGCTGTGGACAAGTGGAATTGCTTGCGTGATACCATCTACGACCAAGCCATTGCAACATATGGGAAGAGAACGAGAAGAAATGCAGACTGGTTTGAGGCTAGTGCTGCTGTGATGGAGCCAGTTATAGAGGCAAAGTGTACCGCTTTCCTCAAGCACAAGGGAAACCCCTCACAGAGGAACCTTGACGCTTTGAGAAAGGCCAAGAGCGAAGCACAGCGAATGGCACGTAGCTGTGCCAACAACTACTGGCTCGAGCTCTCCTCAAACATACAAAGGGCCTCAGACATGGGACATGTAAAGGGGCATG